>NW_028232298.1:17500-35000 GCF_054491065.1 Syngnathus leptorhynchus | reverse complement strand
TAGTTGACACTTTGTGTCATTTTATCCGAGCGGGCGGGCGCCTCGAGAGGCGGACCGTCCGGGGCGACTCTCGGCCTGTGTTTTCGGAGCCGGCCGGGCCTCACGCTCCCTCCTTGGATGGACAACATTCGTAGTTGACACTTTGTGTCATTTTATCCGAGCGGGCGGGCGCCTCGAGAGGCGGACCGTCCGGGGCGACTCTCGGCCTGTGTTTTCGGAGCCGGCCGGGCCTCACGCTCCCTCCTTGGATGGACAACATTCGTAGTTGACACTTTGTGTCATTTTATCCGAGCGGGCGGGCGCCGCGAGGCGGACCGTCCGGGGCGACTCTCGGCCTGTGTTTAAGGAGCCGGCCGGGCATCACGCTCCTTCCTTGGATGGACAACATTCGCAGTTGACACTTTGTGTCATTTTATCCGAGCAGACGGGCGCCGCGAGGCGGACCGTCCGGGGCGACTCTCGGCCTGTGTTTTCGGAGCCGGCCGGGCATCACGCTCCCTCCTTGGATGGACAACATTCGTAGTTGACACTTTGTGTCATTTTATCCGAGCAGACGGGCGCCGCGAGGCGACCGTCCGGGGCGACTCTCGGCCTGTGTTTAAGGAGCCGGCCGGGCATCACGCTCCTTCCTTGGATGGACAACATTCGTAGTTGACACTTTGTGTCATTTTATCCGAGCGGGCGGGCGCCGCGAGGCGGACCGTCCGGGGCGACTCTCGGCCTGTGTTTAAGGAGCCGGCCGGGCATCACGCTCCTTCCTTGGATGGACAACATTCGCAGTTGACACTTTGTGTCATTTTATCCGAGCAGACGGGCGCCGCGAGGCGGACCGTCCGGGGCGACTCTCGGCCTGTGTTTTCGGAGCCGGCCGGGCATCACGCTCCCTCCTTGGATGGACAACATTCGTAGTTGACACTTTGTGTCATTTTATCCGAGCAGACGGGCGCCGCGAGGCGGACCGTCCGGGGCGACTCTCGGCCTGTGTTTAAGGAGCCGGCCGGGCATCACGCTCCTTCCTTGGATGGACAACATTCGTAGTTGACACTTTGTGTCATTTTATCCGAGCGGGCGGGCGCCGCGAGGCGGACCGTCCGGGGCGACTCTCGGCCTGTGTTTAAGGAGCCGGCCGGGCATCACGCTCCTTCCTTGGATGGACAACATTCGCAGTTGACACTTTGTGTCATTTTATCCGAGCAGACGGGCGCCGCGAGGCGGACCGTCCGGGGCGACTCTCGGCCTGTGTTTAAGGAGCCGGCCGGGCATCACGCTCCTTCCTTGGATGGACAACATTCGCAGTTGACACTTTGTGTCATTTTATCCGAGCAGACGGGCGCCGCGAGGCGGACCGTCCGGGGCGACTCTCGGCCTGTGTTTAAGGAGCCGGCCGGGCCTCAAGCTCCCTCCTTGGATGGACAACATTCGTAGTTGACACTTTGTGTCATTTTATCCGAGCGGGCGGGCGCCGCGAGGCGGACCGTCCGGGGCGACTCTCGGCCTGTGTTTAAGGAGCCGGCCGGGCATCACGCTCCTTCCTTGGATGGACAACATTCGCAGTTGACACTTTGTGTCATTTTATCCGAGCAGACGGGCGCCGCGAGGCGGACCGTCCGGGGCGACTCTCGGCCTGTGTTTTCGGAGCCGGCCGGGCATCACGCTCCCTCCTTGGATGGACAACATTCGTAGTTGACACTTTGTGTCATTTTATCCGAGCAGACGGGCGCCGCGAGGCGGACCGTCCGGGGCGACTCTCGGCCTGTGTTTAAGGAGCCGGCCGGGCATCACGCTCCTTCCTTGGATGGACAACATTCGCAGTTGACACTTTGTGTCATTTTGTTCGGCCTGTGTTTAAGGAGGCGGCCGTCCTCCACTCGGTCCGTGTTTAAGGAGCGACACTCGCGCTCCGGTTCGGCCTGTATTTAGGGAGGCGGCCGTCCTCCGCTTGGTCTGTGTTAAGGGCGACACTCTGTCCATGTTTGAGGAGCCTGGCCCTGACGCTCCTCTCCGGCCTGTGTTTAAGGAGGCGGCCGTCCTCCCCTTGGTCCGTGTTAAGGGCGACACTCGGTCCATGTTTGAGGAGCCTGGCCCTGACGCTCCTCTCCGGCCTGTGTTTAAGGAGGCGGCCGTCCTCCCCTTGGTCCGTGTTAAGGGCGACACTCGGTCCATGTTTGAGGAGCCTGGCCCTGACGCTCCTCTCCGGCCTGTGTTTAAGGAGGCGGCCGTCCTCCCCTTGGTCTGTTTTAAGGGCGACACTCGGTCCATGTTTGAGGAGCCTGGCCCTGACGCTCCTCTCCGGCCTGTGTTTAAGGAGGCGGCCGTCCTCCCCTTGGTCCGTGTTAAGGGCGACACTCGGTCCATGTTTGAGGAGCCTGGCCCTGACGCTCCTCTCCGGCCTGTGTTTAAGGAGGCGGCCGTCCTCCCCTTGGTCCGTGTTAAGGGCGACACTCGGTCCATGTTTGAGGAGCCTGGCCCTGACGCTCCTCTCCGGCCTGTGTTTAAGGAGGCGGCCGTCCTCCCCTTGGTCTGTGTTAAGGGCGACACTCGGTCCATGTTTGAGGAGCCTGGCCCTGACGCTCCTCTCCGGCCTGTGTTTAAGGAGGCGGCCGTCCTCCCCTTGGTCTGTGTTAAGGGCGACACTCGGTCCATGTTTGAGGAGCCTGGCCCTGACGCTCCTCTCCGGCCTGTGTTTAAGGAGGCGGCCGTCCTCCCCTTGGTCTGTGTTAAGGGCGACACTCGGTCCATGTTTGAGGAGCCTGGCCCTGACGCTCCTCTCCGGCCTGTGTTTAAGGAGGCGGCCGTCCTCCCCTTGGTCTGTGTTAAGGGCGACACTCGGTCCGTGTTTAAGGAGCGGCCCTCGCGCTCCGGTTCGGCCTGTATTTAGGGAGGCGGCCGTCCTCCGCTTGGTCTGTGTTAAGGGCGACACTCGGTCCGTGTTTAAGGAGCCGGCCCTGACGCTCCTCTTCGGCCTGTGTTTAAGGAGGCGGCCGTCCTCCACTTCCTTCCATGCACCACCACATTCGCAGTTGACACTTTGCCATTTTTTCAGAGAGGTGACACTTAGTCGTTTTTTCGAAAGTTGACACTTAGTCGTTTTTTCGAAAGTTGACACTTTGCCGTTTTTTCAGAGAGGCGACACTTAGCCGTTTTTTCGAAAGTTGACACTTAGCCGTTTTTTCGAAAGTTGACACTTAGCCGTTTTTTCGAAAGTTGACACTTAGCCGTTTTTTCGAAAGTTGACACTTAGTCACTTTTTCGCCACAGTGACACCTCCAGCGCGTGCCACGGCGCTTTTCAGGTCTTCTATCCGACCTTGTGCTGTCGAGGACGGCGTGTCCGACGCCGTGGGGAGACCAGCACCATCTCCTCCATACTCGTAAACGGGGTGCTTTGGAAAACGGGGGGAAAGTCGATGAGTACACTGACTACTGGGACCATTTCATTGTACTCTGGCGCACCTGAAGACCAAAAAAGGTACTGCACCTTAGCCCGGGTACCTCACCCCCTGGTACCTCGAGGAGAACTTAGAAAAATTTCGACAAATTTTTGGTGAGCTCCAGGGAGAGAGGCTGATTTTTCGCTTTTTGAGGCCGACCGCCGAACCGGCGCGGGGCGGACTCACAAGCCCCGCAGAGCCGTGGGCACTTAGTCGTTTTTTCAGAGAGGCGACACTTAGTCGTTTTTTCAGAGGCGACACTTAGTCGTTTTTTCGAAAGTTGACACTTAGCCGTTTTTTCGAAAGTCGACACTTAGCCGTTTTTTTGGAAAGTTGACACTTAGTCGTTTTTTCGAAAGTTGACACTTAGTCGTTTTTTCGCCACAATTGGCTCTGAGCTCCAGGGGGAGAGCCTGGTTTTGCCTTATTTCAGGCCGGCTGGGGAACCGGCGCGGGTCGGATGCACGAGCCCGGCAGAGCCGTGGGCACTTAGAAAAATTTCGCCGATTAAGCTGGGACCTCCAGGCGGAGACCGGCATTCCTCGTCCTCGGGGTTCGACCCAGGAACCGGCGCTGGGCAGACGCCGTAGCCACGCAGAGCCGTGGGCACTTATAAAATATTCGCCAAGTTGGCTCTGAGCTCCAGGCGGAGAGGCTGGTTTTGCCTTATTTCAGGCCGGCTGGGGAACCGGCGCGGGTCGGATGCACGAGCCCGCAGAGCCGTGGGCACTTTGCCATTTTCTCAGAGTCGACACTTAGTCGTTTTTTCAGAGAGGCGACACTCTGTCGTTTTTTCGAAAGTTGACACTTTGCCGTTTTTTCAGAGAGGCGACACTTAGCCGTTTTTTCGAAAGTTGACACTTAGCCGTTTTTTCGAAAGTCGACACTTAGCCGTTTTTTCAGAGATGTGACACTTTGCCGTTTTTTCGAAAGTCGACACTTAGCCGTTTTTTCAGAGATGTGACACTTAGAAACTTTTTGCCAAGTTGGCTGTGAGCTCCAGGAGGAGACCGTTATTTTTCGTCATTCGAGGCCGACTGCGGAACCGGCGCTGGGCGGACGCCAAAGCTCGGCAGGGCCGTGGGCACTTAGAAACTTTTTGCCAAGTTGGCTGTGAGCTCCAGGAGGAGACCGTTATTTTTCGTCATTCGAGGCCGACTGCGGAACCGGCGCTGGGCGGACGCCAAAGCTCGGCAGGGCCGTGGGCACTTAGAAACTTTTTGCCAAGTTGGCTGTGAGCTCCAGGAGG
The DNA here is from genome assembly GCF_054491065.1 of Syngnathus leptorhynchus. Lineage (NCBI taxonomy): Eukaryota > Metazoa > Chordata > Actinopteri > Syngnathiformes > Syngnathidae > Syngnathus > Syngnathus leptorhynchus. The sequence goes on along the minus strand of NW_028232298.1, from coordinate 30,321 downwards.
AGACCGTTATTTTTCGTCATTCGAGGCCGACTGCGGAACCGGCGCTGGGCGGACGCCAAAGCTCGGCAGGGCCGTGGGCACTTAGAAACTTTTTGCCAAGTTGGCTGTGAGCTCCAGGAGGAGACCGTTATTTTTCGTCATTCGAGGCCGACTGCGGAACCGGCGCTGGGCGGACGCCAAAGCTCGGCAGGGCCGTGGGCACTTAGAAACTTTTTGCCAAGTTGGCTGTGAGCTCCAGGAGGAGACCGTTATTTTTCGTCATTCGAGGCCGACTGCGGAACCGGCGCTGGGCGGACGCCAAAGCTCGGCAGGGCCGTGGGCACTTAGAAACTTTTTGCCAAGTTGGCTGTGAGCTCCAGGAGGAGACCGTTATTTTTCGTCATTCGAGGCCGACTGCGGAACCGGCGCTGGGCGGACGCCAAAGCTCGGCAGGGCCGTGGGCACTTAGAAACTTTTTGCCAAGTTGGCTGTGAGCTCCAGGAGGAGACCGTTATTTTTCGTCATTCGAGGCCGACTGCGGAACCGGCGCTGGGCGGACGCCAAAGCTCGGCAGGGCCGTGGGCACTTAGAAACTTTTTGCCAAGTTGGCTGTGAGCTCCAGGAGGAGACCGTTATTTTTCGTCATTCGAGGCCGACTGCGGAACCGGCGCTGGGCGGACGCCAAAGCTCGGCAGGGCCGTGGGCACTTAGAAACTTTTTGCCAAGTTGGCTGTGAGCTCCAGGAGGAGACCGTTATTTTTCGTCATTCGAGGCCGACTGCGGAACCGGCGCTGGGCGGACGCCAAAGCTCGGCAGGGCCGTGGGCACTTAGAAACTTTTTGCCAAGTTGGCTGTGAGCTCCAGGAGGAGACCGTTATTTTTCGTCATTCGAGGCCGACTGCGGAACCGGCGCTGGGCGGACGCCAAAGCTCGGCAGGGCCGTGGGCACTTAGAAACTTTTTGCCAAGTTGGCTGTGAGCTCCAGGAGGAGACCGTTATTTTTCGTCATTCGAGGCCGACTGCGGAACCGGCGCTGGGCGGACGCCAAAGCTCGGCAGGGCCGTGGGCACTTAGAAACTTTTTGCCAAGTTGGCTGTGAGCTCCAGGAGGAGACCGTCATTTTTCGTCATTCGAGGCCGACTGCGGCACCGGCGCTGAGCGGACGCCAAAGCTCGGCAGGGCCGTGGGCACTTAGAAACTTTTTGCCAAGTTGGCTGTGAGCTCCAGGAGGAGACCGTCATTTTTCGTCATTCGAGGCCGACTGCGGCACCGGCGCTGGGCGGACGCCAAAGCTCGGCAGGGCCGTGGGCACTTAGAAACTTTTTGCCAAGTTGGCTGTGAGCTCCAGGAGGAGACCGTTATTTTTCGTCATTCTAGGCCGGCTGCAGAACCGGCGCGGGTCGGATGCACGAGCCCGCAGAGCCGTGGGCACTTTGCCACTTTTTGCCACAATTGGCTGTGAGCTCCAGGAGGAGACCGTTATTTTTCGTCATTCTAGGCCGACTGCGGAACCGGCGCTGGGCGGACGCCAAAGCTCGGCAGGGCCGTGGGCACTTAGAAACTTTTTGCCAAGTTGGCTGTGAGCTCCAGGAGGAGACCGTTATTTTTCGTCATTCGAGGCCGACTGCGGAACCGGCGCTGGGCGGACGCCAAAGCTCGGCAGGGCCGTGGGCACTTAGAAACTTTTGCCAAGTTGGCTGTGAGCTCCAGGAGGAGACCGTTATTTTTCGTCATTCGAGGCCGACTGCGGAACCGGCGCTGGGCGGACGCCAAAGCTCGGCAGGGCCGTGGGCACTTAGAAACTTTTTGCAAGTTGGCTGTGAGCTCCAGGAGGAGACCGTTATTTTTCGTCATTCGAGGCCGACTGCGGAACCGGCGCTGGGCGGACGCCAAAGCTCGGCAGGGCCGTGGGCACTTAGAAACTTTTTGCCAAGTTGGCTGTGAGCTCCAGGAGGAGACCGTTATTTTTCGTCATTCGAGGCCGACTGCGGAACCGGCGCTGGGCGGACGCCAAAGCTCGGCAGGGCCGTGGGCACTTAGAAACTTTTTGCCAAGTTGGCTGTGAGCTCCAGGAGGAGACCGTTATTTTTCGTCATTCGAGGCCGACTGCGGAACCGGCGCTGGGCGGACGCCAAAGCTCGGCAGGGCCGTGGGCACTTAGAAACTTTTTGCCAAGTTGGCTGTGAGCTCCAGGAGGAGACCGTTATTTTTCGTCATTCGAGGCCGACTGCGGACCGGCGCTGGGCGGACGCCAAAGCTCGGCAGGGCCGTGGGCACTTAGAACTTTTTGCCAAGTTGGCTGTGAGCTCCAGGAGGAGACCGTTATTTTTCGTCATTCGAGGCCGACTGCGGAACCGGCGCTGGGCGGACGCCAAAGCTCGGCAGGGCCGTGGGCACTTAGAAACTTTTTGCCAAGTTGGCTGTGAGCTCCAGGAGGAGACCGTTATTTTTCGTCATTCTAGGCCGGCTGCAGAACCGGCGCGGGTCGGATGCACGAGCCCGCAGAGCCGTGGGCACTTTGCCACTTTTTCGCCACAATTGGCTGTGAGCTCCAGGAGGAGACCGTTATTTTTCGTCATTCTAGGCCGGTTGCAGAACCGGCGCGGCTCGGATGCACGAGCCCGCAGAGCCGTGGGCACTTAGAAAATTTTCAGAAAGAGGCGACACTTTGCCATTTTTTCAGAGAGGTGACACTTAGTCGTTTTTTCGAAAGTTGACACTTAGCCGTTTTTTCGAAAGTTGACACTTAGTCGTTTTTTCGAAAGTTGACACTTAGTCGTTTTTTCGCCAAAGTGCCCACCTCCAGCGCGTGCCACGGCGCTTTCCAGGTCTTCTATCCGACCTTGTGCTGTCGAGGACGGCGTGTCCGACGCCGTGGGGAGACCAGCACCATCTCCTCCATACTCGTAAACGAGGTGCTTTGGAAAACGGGGGGAAAGTCGATGAGTACACTGACTACTGGGACCATTTCATTGTACTCTGGCGCACCTGAAGACCAAAAAAGGTACTGCACCTTAGCCCGGGTACCTCACCCCCTGGTACCTCGAGGAGAACTTAGAAAAATTTCGACAAATTTTTGGTGAGCTCCAGGGAGAGAGGCTGATTTTTTGCTTTTTGAGGCCGACCGCCGAACCGGCGCGGGGCGGACTCACAAGCCCCGCAGAGCCGTGGGCACTTAGTCGTTTTTTCGAAAGTTGACACTTAGCCGTTTTTTTCGAAAGTTGACACTTAGCCGTTTTTTCGAAAGTCGACACTTAGCCGTTTTTTCGAAAGTTGACACTTAGTCGTTTTTTCGCCGATTTTGCTGGGACCTCCAGGCGAGGACCGGCGTTTTTCGTCTTCCGGGTCCGACCCGGGAACCAGCGCCGAGCGGACACATTCGCTCGCTAGTGCCGTTGGCACTTAGAAAATTTTTCGTTTGTCATGAGCTCCGGGCGGAGACCGGCGTTTTTCGTCTTCCGGGTTCGACCCGGGAACCAGCGCCGAGCGGACACATTCGCTCGCTAGTGCCGTTGGCACTTAGAAAATTTTTCGTTTGTCATGAGCTCCGGGCGGAGAGCGGCGTTTTTCGTCTTCCGGGTTCGACCCGGGAACCAGCGCCGAGCGGACACATTCGCTCGCTAGTGCCGTTGGCACTTAGAAAATTTTTCGTTTGTCATGAGCTCCGGGCGGAGACCGGCGTTTTTCGTCTTCCGGGTTCGACCCGGGAACCAGCGCCGAGCGGACACATTCGCTCGCTAGTGCCGTTGGCACTTAGAAAATTTTTCGTTTGTCATGAGCTCCGGGCGGAGACCGGCGTTTTCGTCTTCCGGGTTCGACCCGGGAACCAGCGCCGAGCGGACACATTCGCTCGCTAGTGCCGTTGGCACTTAGAAAATTTTTCGTTTGTCATGAGCTCCGGGCGGAGAGCGGCGTTTTTCGTCTTCCGGGTTCGACCCGGGAACCAGCGCCGAGCGGACACATTCGCTCGCTAGTGCCGTTGGCACTTAGAAAATTTTTCATTTGTCATGAGCTCCGGGCGGAGAGCGGCGTTTTTCGTCTTCCGGGTTCGACCCGGGAACCAGCGCCGAGCGGACACATTCGCTCGCTAGTGCCGTTGGCACTTAGAAAATTTTTCGTTTGTCATGAGCTCCGGCGGAGAGCGGCGTTTTTCGTCTTCCGGGTTCGACCCGGGAACCAGCGCCGAGCGGACACATTCGCTCGCTAGTGCCGTTGGCACTTAGAAATTTTTCGTTTGTCATGAGCTCCGGGCGGAGACCGGCGTTTTTCGTCTTCCGGGTTCGACCCGGGAACCAGCGCCGAGCGGACACATTCGCTCGCTAGTGCCGTTGGCACTTAGAAGATTTTTCGTTTGTCATGAGCTCCGGGCGGAGACCGGCGTTTTTTCGTCTTCCGGGTTCGACCCGGGAACCAGCGCCGAGCGGACACATTCGCTCGCTAGTGCCGTTGGCACTTAGAAAATTTTTCGTTTGTCATGAGCTCCGGGCGGAGACCGGCATTTTTCGTCATTCGAGGCCGACGGGGGAACCAGCCGGAGCGGACACGTTTGCTCGGAAGAGCCGTTGGCACTTAGAAAAAATTCCGTGTCTCGTGAGCTCCAGGGGGGACAGGCTGGTTTTATTCATTCCGTAGCCGACATGGGAACCAGCGCGGAGCGGATTGGTGTTGCGCTGGCATATACCTCATCTCTCTCAGGAGTCCCCCCCTTATACGTGCCGATGGTGTTTTGGAAAACGGGGGGTAACTGGATGAGTACACTGACTAGGGGGACAGTACACTAGCGAGGGGGACCAGTACACTGACTAGTGGGACCAACACACTATGAGCGCCTGGTACCTAAAATGGAAGTATAGAGGCCGAATTTCGGGCAAGATCACGCCGGGTTAGGCTTCCAGGACCTCGGCTAAGCAATTTTAACGGGTCGCCCGGTTCTTTTTTGATCCAGCCCGGTTCTTTTTTTTATCCAGCCCGGTTCTTTTACACTTCCAGCTGGAGCTCGGGAGCGGCTTTTTGCACAAGAACACGCCGTGTTAGGCTTCCAGGACCTCGGCTAAGCAATTTTAACGGGTCGCCCGGTTCTTTTTTTTTATCCAGCCCGGTTCTTTTTTTATCCAGCCCGGTTCTTTTTACACTTCCAGCTGGAGCTCGGGAGCGGCTTTTTGCACAAGAACACGCCGTGTTAGGCTTCCAGGACCTCGGCTAAGCAATTTTAACGGGTCGCCCGGTTCTTTTTTTTATCCAGACCCGGTTCTTTTTTTATCCAGCCCGGTTCTTTTTACACTTCCAGCTGGAGCTCGGGAGCGGCTTTTTGCACAAGATCACGCCGTGTTAGGCTTCCAGGACCTCGGCTAAGCAATTTTAACGGGTCGCCCGGTTCTTTTTTGATCCAGCCCGGTCTTTTTTTATCCAGCCTGGTTCTTTTTACACTTCCAGCTGGAGCTCGGAGCGGCTTTTTGCACAAGAACACGCCGTGTTAGGCTTCCAGGACCTCGGCTAAGCAATTTTAACGGGTCGCCCGGTTCTTTTTTGATCCAGCCCGGTTCTTTTTTTTATCCAGCCTGGTTCTTTTTACACTTCCAGCTGGAGCTCGGAGCGGCTTTTTGCACAAGATCACGCCGTGTTAGGCTTCCAGGACCTCGGCTAAGCAATTTTAACGGGTCGCCCGGTTCTTTTTTGAACCAGCCCGGTTCTTTTTTGATCCAGCCCGGTTCTTTGTTAAACTTCCAGCTGGAGCTCGGGAGCGGCTTTTTGCACAAGATCACGCCGGGTTAGGCTTCCAGGACCTCGGCTAAGCAATTTTAACGGGTCGCCCGGTTCTTTTTTGATCCAGCCCGGTTCTTTTTTTTATCCAGCCTGGTTCTTTTACACTTCCAGCTGGAGCTCGGGAGCGGCTTTTGCACAAGATCACGCCGTGTTAGGCTTCCAGGACCTCGGCTAAGCAATTTTAACGGGTCGCCCGGTTCTTTTTGGATCCAGCCCGGTTCTTTTTTTATCAGCCCGGTTCTTTTTACACTTCCAGCTGGAGCTCGGGAGCGGCTTTTTGCACAAGATCACGCCGTGTTAGGCTTCCAGGACCTCGGCTAAGCAATTTTAACGGGTCGCCCGGTTCTTTTTTGATCCAGCCCGGTTCTTTTTTTTATCCAGCCCGGTTCTTTTTACACTTCCAGCTGGAGCTCGGGAGCGGCTTTTTTGCACAAGATCACGCCGTGTTAGGCTTCCAGGACCTCGGCGAAGCAATTTTAACGGGTCGCCCGGTTCTTTTTTGATCCAGCCCGGTTCTTTTTTTTATCCAGCCGGTTCTTTTTACACTTCCAGCTGGAGCTCGGGAGCGGCTTTTTGCACAAGATCACGCCGGTTAGGCTTCCAGGACCTCCGGCTAAGCAATTTTAACGGGTCGCCCGGTTCTTTTTTGATCCAGCCCGGTTCTTTTTTTATCCAGCCCGGGTTCTTTTTACACTTCCAGCTGGAGCTCGGGAGCGGCTTTTTGCACAAGATCACGCCGGGTTAGGCTTCCAGGACCTCGGCTAAGCAATTTTAACGGGTCCCCCGGTTCTTTTTTGATCCAGCCCGGTTCTTTTTTTATCCAGCCCCGGTTCTTTTTACACTTCCAGCTGGAGCTCGGGAGCGGGCTTTTTGCACAAGATCACGCCGTGTTAGGCTTCCAGGACCTCGGCTAAGCAATTTTAACGGGTCGCCCGGTCTTTTTTGAACCAGCCCGGTTTCTTTTTTTGATCCAGCCCGGTTCTTTTTAAACTTCAGCTGGAGCTCGGGAGCGGCTTTTTGCACAAGATCACGCCGGGTTAGGCTTCCAGGACCTCGGCTAAGCAATTTTAACGGGTCGCCCGGTTCTTTTTGATCCAGCCCGGTTCTTTTTTTTATCCAGCCTGGTTCTTTTTACACTTCCAGCTGGAGCTCGGGACCGGCTTTTTGCACAAGATCACGCGTGTTAGGCTTCCAGGACCTCGGCTAAGCAATTTTAACGGTCGCACCGGTTCTTTTTTGATCCAGCCCGGTTCTTTTTTATCCAGCCCGGTTCTTTTTACACTTCCAGCTGGAGCTCAGGGAGCGGCTTTTTGCACAAGATCACGCCGTGTTAGGCTTCCAGGACCTCGGCTAAGCAATTTTAACGGGTCGCCCGGTTCTTTTTTGATCCAGCCCGGTTCTTTTTTTTATCCAGCCCGGTTCTTTTTACACTTCCAGCTGGAGCTCGGGAGCGGCTTTTTGCACAAGATCACGCCGGGTTAGGCTTCCAGGACCTCGCAAAGCAATTTTAACGGGTCCCCCGGTTCTTTTTTGATCCAGCCCGGTTCTTTTTTTATCCAGCCCGGTTCTTTTTACACTTCCAGCTGGAGCTCGGGAGCGGCTTTTTGCACAAGATCACGCCGGGTTAGGCTTCCAGGACCTCGGCTAAGCAATTTTAAACGGGTCCCCCGGTTCTTTTTTGATCCAGCCCGGTTCTTTTTTTATCCAGCCCGGTTCTTTTTACACTTCCAGCTGGAGCTCGGGAGCGGCTTTTTGCACAAGATCACGCCGTGTTAGGCTTCCAGGACCTCGGCTAAGCAATTTTAACGGGTCGCCCGGGTCTTTTTGATCCAGCCCGGTTCTTTTTCCACTTCCAGCTGGAGCTCAGCAGCGGCTTTTTGCACAAGATCACGCCGGGTTAGGCTTCCAGGACCTCGGCTAAGCACTTCTAACGGGTCGCCCGGTTCTTTTTTTTTGAACCAGCCCGGTTCTTTTTACACTTCCAGCTGGAGCTCAGCAGCGGCTTTTTGCACAAGATCACGCCGGGTTAGGGTTCCAGGACCTCGGACTAAGCAATTTAACGGGCCGCCCGGTTCTTTTTTTGATCCAGCCCGGTTCTTTTTACACTTCCAGCTGGAGCTCAGCAGCGGCTTTTTGCACAAGATCACGCGGGTTAGGCTTCCAGGACCTCGGCTAAGCACTTCTAACGGGCCCTGGTCCACCCCTGCCAGCGCATTTCAAAACTTGGCATTAATTTCGACCTAAGAGACGAAGTCTGATTTTTTTCTACCACTTGGGCGGCCTTTTGCACCCAGAACACCCGCACCGGCACCATAAATTCGAAGGGTGCCGAGTGCGTCCGGCGCAGATTCTGCGACGGAGTGACACTTCCCTCTTGTGGACATTCGGCGGTAGGTGAAATGCGCACTCGGTCTTCTCTTTTCTTTTCCTTCCAGTGAAACTTTGGCAACATTCTGCGAGCTGCTGGCTTCCAGAACCTCGGCCAAGCAGGTGGAGGATTTTTTTCCACTTCCAGCTGGAGGTGAGGAGGGACTTTTTGGGCAAGATCACGCCCGACTTAGCAAGCAAGGTGGAAGTGCCAGCATGCTCCGTGGCTGGAAGTGTGGATGTGGAGCTCCAGCACCCTCCCTGCCTATGGAAGTGTGGAGCTCCAGCACCCTCCCTGCCTATGGAAGTGTGGAGCTCCAGCACCCTCCCCTGCCTATGGAAGTGTGGAGCTCCAGCACCCTCCCTGCCTATGGAAGTGTGGAGCTCCAGCACCCTCCCTGCCTATGGAAGTGTGGAGCTCCAGCACCCTCCCTGCCTATGGAAAGTGTGGAGCTCCAGCACCCTCCCTGCCTATGGAAGTGTGTGAGCTCCAGCACCCTCCCTGCCTATGGAAGTGTGGAGCTCCAGCACCCTCCCCTGCCTATGGAAGTGTGGAGCTCCAGCACCCTCCCTGCCTATGGAAGTGTGGAGCTCCAGCACCCTCCCTGGCCTATGGAAGTGTGGAGCTCCAGCACCCTCCCTGCCTATGGAAGTGTGGAGCTCCAGCACCCTCCCTGCCTATTGAAGAGCCACCTCCGCGGGCATGCTGCTCAACCACGCCGGCCCAGAGTTCCAGCAGCTCGGCTACACTCTCTCACAAGCCCCGCCTGGAGCTCCCCAGCCCGCCCCTGGTACCTCAACTACCGAGGCCAGCCGCTCGACCAGGCCGGCCCAGAGTTCCAGCCGCTCGGCTTCACTCTCTCACAAGCCCCGCCTGGAGCTCCCCAGCCCGCCCCCTGGTACCTCAACTACCGAGGCCAGCCGCTCGACCACGCCGGCGCAGAGTTCCAGCCGCTCGGATAAGCTCTGCCACTCTCCCGCTAAGCAGCCACCGGTAACGGGGAAATGTCGCCGCCTTGTGGACACGCCTTGTAAATGAATGGGCTTTCGCACTTAGTGCAATTTTTCGCCAGCTCCGTGGCTGCAAGTATGGAGCTATGGAGCCACCAGCCAGGCTGGAGCTCTGGAGCTATGGAAGTTTGGAGCTCTGGAGCTATGGAGCTATGGAGCTAGTGGAGCTATTGGAGCTATGGAGCCTATGGAGCTCTGGGGCTATGGAGCTATGGAGCTATGGAGCTATGGAAGTATGGAGCTATGGAGCTATGGATGTATGGAGCTATGGAAGTATGGAGCTATGGAGCTATGGAAGTCTGGAGCCTATGGAAGTATGGAGCTATGGAGCTATGGAAGTATGGAGCTATGGAGCTATGGAGCTATGGAGCTATGGAGCCACCAGCCAGCACCCTCCGTGGCTCAACCACACCGGCCCAGAGTTCCAGCCGCTCGGCTTCACTCTCTCACAAGCCCCGCCTGGAGCTCCCCAGCCCACCCCTGGTACCTCAACTACCGAGGCCAGCCCGCTCGACCAGGCCGGCCGAGAGTTCCAGGCCGCTCGGCTTCACTCTCTCTCACAAGACCCGCCTGGAGCTCCCCGGCCCACACCCTGGTACCTCAACTACCGAGGCCAGCCGCTCGACCACGCCGGCCGAGAGTTCCAGCCGCTCGGCTTCACTCTCTCACAAGACCCGCCTGGAGCTCTCCCCGGCCCACCCCTGGTACCTCAACTACCGAGGCCAGCCGTTTCGACACCACGCCGGCGCAGAGTTCCAGCCGCCTCGGATAAGCTCTGTCACTCTCCTGCCGCGCAGCCACCGGTAACGGGGAAATGTCGCCGCCTTGTGGACACGCCCTTGTAAATGAATGGGCTTTCGCACTTAGTGCAATTTTCGCCAACTCTCTGACTGGAGCTATGGAAGTATGGAGCTATGGAGCCACCAGCCACCCAGGCTTGGAGCTATGGAGCTCTGGAGGTATGGAGCTCTGGTGCTATGGAAGTATGGAGCTATGGAGCTATGAAGTATGGAGCTATGGAGCTATGGAGCTCTGGAAGTATGGAGCTATGGTGCTATGGAGCTATGGAGCTATGGAGCTATGGAGCTCTGGAAGTATGGAGCTCTGGTGCTATGGAGCTATGGAGCTCTGGTGCTATGGAGCTATGGAGCTCTGGTGCTATGGAGCTCTGGTGCTATGGAGCTCTGGTGCTATGGAGCTATGGTGCTATGGAGCTATGGAGCTCTGGAGGTATGGAGCTCTGGAGGTATGGAGCTCTGGAGTATGGAGCTCTGGTGCTATGGAGCTATGGAGCTCTGGTGCTATGGAGCTATGGAGCTCTGGTGCTATGGAGCTATGGAGCTCTGGTGCTATGGAGCTATGGAGCTATGGAGCCACCAGCAGCACCCTCCGTGGCTGGATCAATGGAAGTGTTTTAGGTACCAGGCAGCCAAAGGGCCGGGGCCTCACGCTCGACCACGCCGGCGCAGAGTTCCAGCCGCTCGGATAAGCTCTGTCACTCACCCGCCGCGCAGCCACCGGTAACGGGGAAATGTCGCCGCCTGGCGGACACGCCGTTGTAAATGAATGGGCTTTCGCACTTAGTGCAATTTTCGCCAACTCTCTGACTGGAGCTATGGAAGTATGGAGCTATGGAGCCACCAGCCACCCAGGCTGGAGCTATGGAGCTCTGGAGCTATGGAGCTATGGAGCTCTGGTGCTATGGAGCTATGGAGCTCTGGTGCTATGGAGCTATGGAGCTGGTGCTATGGAGCTATGGAGCTCTGGTGCTATGGAGCTATGGAGCTCTGGTGCTATGGAGCTATGGAGCTCTGGTGCTATGGAGCTATGGAGCTCTGGAGGTATGGAGGTATGGAGCTCTGGTGCTATGGAGCTATGGAAGCTCTGGTGCTATGGAGCTCTGGTGCTATGGAGCTATGGAGCTCTGGTGCTATGGAGCTATGGAGCTCTGGTGCTATGGAGCTATGGAGCTCTGGTGCTATGGAGCTCTGGTGCTATGGAGCTATGGAGCTCTGGTGCTATGGAGCTATGGAGGCTCTGGTGCTATGGAGCTCTGGTGCTATGGAGCTATGGAGCTCTGGTGCTATGGAGCTCTGGAGCTCTGGAGGTATGGAGCTATGGAGGTATGGAGCCACCAGCCAGCACCCCTCCGTGGCTGGATCAATGGAAGTGTTTTAGGTACCAGGCAGCCAAAGGGCCGAGGCCTTCACGCTCGACCACGCCGGCGCAGAGTTCCAGCCGCTCGGATAAGCTCTGTCACTCACCCGCCGCGCAGCCACCGGTAACGGGGAAATGTCGCCGCCTGGCGGACACGCCGTTGTAAATGAATGGGCTTTCGCACTTAGTGCAATTTTAGCCAACTCCGTGGCTGCAAGTATGGAAGTATGGAGCTATGGAGCCACCAGCCAGCACCCTCCGCGGCTGGAGCTATGGAAGTATGGAGCTATGGAGCTCTGGGGCTATGGAAGTATGGAGCTCTGGGGCTATGGAGCTCCGGGGCTATGGAGCTCCGGGGCTATGGAGCTCCGGTGGGCTATGGAGCTCCGGGGCTATGGAGCCTGGGCTCCGGGGCTATGGAGCTCCGGGGCTATGGAGCTATGGAGCTCCGGGGCTATGGAGCTCCGGGGCTATGGAGCTATGGAGCTCCGGGGCTATGGAGCTCCGGGCGGCTATGGAGCTCCGGGCTATGGAGCTATGGAGCTCCGGGGCTATGGAGCTCCGGGGCTATGGAGCTCCGGGGCATATGGAGCTATGGTAGCTCCGGGGCTATGGAGCTCCGGGGCTATGGGAGCTCCGGGGCTATGGAGCTCTGGAGCTATGGAAGTATGGATGATCCAGCACCCTCCGTGGCTGACCGCTGGTGCTCGGGGCCGGTGAACTCGGCACCCGCCTCCGGCGGGGTGCCTCGGTGACCGCCGTCGCTTGGGGCCAGTGAACTCGGCACCCAGCCTTCAGGCAGGGTGCCTCGGTGACCGGTTGTCGCTTGGGGCCAGTGAACTCGGCCCCGCCTTCGGCGGGTGCCTCGGTGACCGGTTGTCGCTTGGGGCCCAGGTGAACTCGGCACCCGCCTTCGGCGGGTGCCTCGGTGACCGGTTGTCGCTTGGGGCCGGTGAACTCGGCACCCGCCGAAGGCGGGTGCCTCGGTGGGCGGTCGGGGTTGGTGCTTGGGGACCGGCTTCGCTTCTGGAAGTCTGGGGGAGGCGGTCTGGTGGTGGTGGCCGACGTTGATGGTGGTGGGGCGGGAAGAAGAAGGTTATAGTCCCCAGCCCGCCGCATAGGAAAAATTTTAGGTACCAGGAGTGGATTTTTTTTTCTGCACCCGGCGGTTAGGGGGCCGACCCCTTGGTTTGGTGTCCGGGGGAAAGTGCCTGCCGCCCGGCCCGGAGAAGAGATTAGGCCCCCAGCCCGCCGCGGAGGAAATTTTTATGGTACCAGGAGTGGATTTTTTTTGCACCGGCGGCTAGGGGCCGACGCCTCTGGTTTGGTGTCCGGAGAAAGTGCCTGCCGCCCGGCCCGGAGAAAGATTAGGCCCCCAGCCCGCCGCGGAGGAAAATTTTACGGTACCAGGAGTGGATTTTTTTTTGCTCCGGCGGGTAGGGGCTGATGCCCGGTTTGGTGTCCGGGGATGCTGCCTCATCCCCGGACGCGTCCTTTACGCACGCCCAGCCGTCATTCTACAGAGACTAAGTTCCGCCCCGGGG
>NW_028232298.1:0-7500 GCF_054491065.1 Syngnathus leptorhynchus | reverse complement strand
GGGCGGGCGCCTCGAGAGGCGGACCGTCCGGGGCGACTCTCGGCCTGTGTTTTCGGAGCCGGCCGGGCCTCACGCTCCCTCCTTGGATGGACAACATTCGTAGTTGACACTTTGTGTCATTTTATCCGAGCGGGCGGGCGCCGCGAGGCGGACCGTCCGGGGCGACTCTCGGCCTGTGTTTTCGGAGCCGGCCGGGCATCACGCTCCCTCCTTGGATGGACAACATTCGTAGTTGACACTTTGTGTCATTTTATCCGAGCGGGCGGGCGCCTCGAGAGGCGGACCGTCCGGGGCGACTCTCGGCCTGTGTTTTCGGAGCCGGCCGGGCCTCAAGCTCCCTCCTTGGATGGACAACATTCGTAGTTGACACTTTGTGTCATTTTATCCGAGCGGGCGGGCGCCGCGAGGCGGACCGTCCGGGGCGACTCTCGGCCTGTGTTTAAGGAGCCGGCCGGGCATCACGCTCCTTCCTTGGATGGACAACATTCGCAGTTGACACTTTGTGTCATTTTATCCGAGCAGACGGGCGCCTCGAGAGGCGGACCGTCCGGGGCGACTCTCGGCCTGTGTTTTCGGAGCCGGCCGGGCATCACGCTCCCTCCTTGGATGGACAACATTCGTAGTTGACACTTTGTGTCATTTTATCCGAGCGGGCGGGCGCCTCGAGAGGCGGACCGTCCGGGGCGACTCTCGGCCTGTGTTTTCGGAGCCGGCCGGGCCTCAAGCTCCCTCCTTGGATGGACAACATTCGTAGTTGACACTTTGTGTCATTTTATCCGAGCGGGCGGGCGCCGCGAGGCGGACCGTCCGGGGCGACTCTCGGCCTGTGTTTAAGGAGCCGGCCGGGCATCACGCTCCTTCCTTGGATGGACAACATTCGCAGTTGACACTTTGTGTCATTTTATCCGAGCAGACGGGCGCCTCGAGAGGCGGACCGTCCGGGGCGACTCTCGGCCTGTGTTTTCGGAGCCGGCCGGGCATCACGCTCCCTCCTTGGATGGACAACATTCGTAGTTGACACTTTGTGTCATTTTATCCGAGCGGGCGGGCGCCTCGAGAGGCGGACCGTCCGGGGCGACTCTCGGCCTGTGTTTTCGGAGCCGGCCGGGCCTCAAGCTCCCTCCTTGGATGGACAACATTCGTAGTTGACACTTTGTGTCATTTTATCCGAGCGGGCGGGCGCCGCGAGGCGGACCGTCCGGGGCGACTCTCGGCCTGTGTTTAAGGAGCCGGCCGGGCATCACGCTCCTTCCTTGGATGGACAACATTCGCAGTTGACACTTTGTGTCATTTTATCCGAGCAGACGGGCGCCGCGAGGCGGACCGTCCGGGGCGACTCTCGGCCTGTGTTTTCGGAGCCGGCCGGGCATCACGCTCCCTCCTTGGATGGACAACATTCGTAGTTGACACTTTGTGTCATTTTATCCGAGCAGACGGGCGCCGCGAGGCTGACCGTCCGGGGCGACTCTCGGCCTGTGTTTAAGGAGCCGGCCGGGCATCACGCTCCTTCCTTGGATGGACAACATTCGCAGTTGACACTTTGTGTCATTTTGTTCGGCCTGTGTTTAAGGAGGCGGCCGTCCTCCACTCGGTCCGTGTTTAAGGAGCGACACTCGCGCTCCGGTTCGGCCTGTATTTAGGGAGGCGGCCGTCCTCCGCTTGGTCTGTGTTAAGGGCGACACTCGGTCCATGTTTGAGGAGCCTGGCCCTGACGCTCCTCTCCGGCCTGTGTTTAAGGAGGCGGCCGTCCTCCCCTTGGTCTGTGTTAAGGGCGACACTCGGTCCATGTTTGAGGAGCCTGGCCCTGACGCTCCTCTCCGGCCTGTGTTTAAGGAGGCGGCCGTCCTCCCCTTGGTCTGTGTTAAGGGCGACACTCGGTCCATGTTTGAGGAGCCTGGCCCTGACGCTCCTCTCCGGCCTGTGTTTAAGGAGGCGGCCGTCCTCCCCTTGGTCTGTGTTAAGGGCGACACTCGGTCCATGTTTGAGGAGCCTGGCCCTGACGCTCCTCTCCGGCCTGTGTTTAAGGAGGCGGCCGTCCTCCCCTTGGTCTGTGTTAAGGGCGACACTCGGTCCATGTTTGAGGAGCCTGGCCCTGACGCTCCTCTCCGGCCTGTGTTTAAGGAGGCGGCCGTCCTCCCCTTGGTCTGTGTTAAGGGCGACACTCGGTCCATGTTTGAGGAGCCTGGCCCTGACGCTCCTCTCCGGCCTGTGTTTAAGGAGGCGGCCGTCCTCCCCTTGGTCTGTGTTAAGGGCGACACTCGGTCCGTGTTTAAGGAGCCTGGCCCTCGCGCTCCGGTTCGGCCTGTATTTAGGGAGGCGGCCGTCCTCCGCTTGGTCTGTGTTAAGGGCGACACTCGGTCCATGTTTGAGGAGCCTGGCCCTGACGCTCCTCTCCGGCCTGTGTTTAAGGAGGCGGCCGTCCTCCCCTTGGTCTGTGTTAAGGGCGACACTCGGTCCGTGTTTAAGGAGCCTGGCCCTCGCGCTCCGGTTCGGCCTGTATTTAGGGAGGCGGCCGTCCTCCGCTTGGTCTGTGTTAAGGGCGACACTCGGTCCGTGTTTAAGGAGCCGGCCCTGACGCTCCTCTTCGGCCTGTGTTTAAGGAGGCGGCCGTCCTCCACTTCCTTCCATGCACCACCACATTCGCAGTTGACACTTTGCCATTTTTTCAGAGAGGTGACACTTAGTCGTTTTTTCGAAAGTTGACACTTAGCCGTTTTTTCGAAAGTTGACACTTTGCCGTTTTTTCAGAGAGGTGACACTTTGTCGTTTTTTCGAAAGTTGACACTTAGCCGTTTTTTCGAAAGTTGACACTTAGCCGTTTTTTCGAAAGTTGACACTTAGCCGTTTTTTCGAAAGTTGACACTTAGTCACTTTTTCGCCACAGTGACACCTCCAGCGCGTGCCACGGCGCTTTTCAGGTCTTCTATCCGACCTTGTGCTGTCGAGGACGGCGTGTCCGACGCCGTGGGGAGACCAGCACCATCTCCTCCATACTCGTAAACGGGGTGCTTTGGAAAACGGGGGGAAAGTCGATGAGTACACTGACTACTGGGACCATTTCATTGTACTCTGGCGCACCTGAAGACCAAAAAAGGTACTGCACCTTAGCCCGGGTACCTCACCCCCTGGTACCTCGAGGAGAACTTAGAAAAATTTCGACAAATTTTTGGTGAGCTCCAGGGAGAGAGGCTGATTTTTCGCTTTTTGAGGCCGACCGCCGAACCGGCGCGGGGCGGACTCACAAGCCCCGCAGAGCCGTGGGCACTTAGTCGTTTTTTCAGAGAGGCGACACTTAGTCGTTTTTTCAGAGGCGACACTTAGTCGTTTTTTCGAAAGTTGACACTTAGCCGTTTTTTCGAAAGTCGACACTTAGCCGTTTTTTTGGAAAGTTGACACTTAGTCGTTTTTTCGAAAGTTGACACTTAGTCGTTTTTTCGCCACAATTGGCTCTGAGCTCCAGGGGAGAGCCTGGTTTTGCCTTATTTCAGGCCGGCTGGGGAACCGGCGCGGGTCGGATGCACGAGCCCGGCAGAGCCGTGGGCACTTAGAAAATTTTCGCCGATTAAGCTGGGACCTCCAGGCGGAGACCGGCATTCCTCGTCCTCGGGGTTCGACCCAGGAACCGGCGCTGGGCAGACGCCGTAGCCACGCAGAGCCGTGGGCACTTAGAAAATATTCGCCAAGTTGGCTCTGAGCTCCAGGCGGAGAGGCTGGTTTTGCCTTATTTCAGGCCGGCTGGGGAACCGGCGCGGGTCGGATGCACGAGCCCGCAGAGCCGTGGGCACTTTGCCATTTTCTCAGAGTCGACACTTAGTCGTTTTTTCAGAGAGGCGACACTCTGTCGTTTTTTCGAAAGTTGACACTTTGCCGTTTTTTCAGAGAGGCGACACTTAGCCGTTTTTTCGAAAGTTGACACTTAGCCGTTTTTTCGAAAGTCGACACTTAGCCGTTTTTTCAGAGATGTGACACTTTGCCGTTTTTTCGAAAGTCGACACTTAGCCGTTTTTTCAGAGATGTGACACTTAGAAACTTTTTGCCAAGTTGGCTGTGAGCTCCAGGAGGAGACCGTTATTTTTCGTCATTCGAGGCCGACTGCGGAACCGGCGCTGGGCGGACGCCAAAGCTCGGCAGGGCCGTGGGCACTTAGAAACTTTTTGCCAAGTTGGCTGTGAGCTCCAGGAGGAGACCGTTATTTTTCGTCATTCGAGGCCGACTGCGGAACCGGCGCTGGGCGGACGCCAAAGCTCGGCAGGGCCGTGGGCACTTAGAAACTTTTTGCCAAGTTGGCTGTGAGCTCCAGGAGGAGACCGTTATTTTTCGTCATTCGAGGCCGACTGCGGAACCGGCGCTGGGCGGACGCCAAAGCTCGGCAGGGCCGTGGGCACTTAGAAACTTTTTGCCAAGTTGGCTGTGAGCTCCAGGAGGAGACCGTTATTTTTCGTCATTCGAGGCCGACTGCGGAACCGGCGCTGGGCGGACGCCAAAGCTCGGCAGGGCCGTGGGCACTTAGAAACTTTTTGCCAAGTTGGCTGTGAGCTCCAGGAGGAGACCGTTATTTTTCGTCATTCGAGGCCGACTGCGGAACCGGCGCTGGGCGGACGCCAAAGCTCGGCAGGGCCGTGGGCACTTAGAAACTTTTTGCCAAGTTGGCTGTGAGCTCCAGGAGGAGACCGTTATTTTTCGTCATTCGAGGCCGACTGCGGAACCGGCGCTGGGCGGACGCCAAAGCTCGGCAGGGCCGTGGGCACTTAGAAACTTTTTGCCAAGTTGGCTGTGAGCTCCAGGAGGAGACCGTTATTTTTCGTCATTCGAGGCCGACTGCGGAACCGGCGCTGGGCGGACGCCAAAGCTCGGCAGGGCCGTGGGCACTTAGAAACTTTTTGCCAAGTTGGCTGTGAGCTCCAGGAGGAGACCGTTATTTTTCGTCATTCGAGGCCGACTGCGGAACCGGCGCTGGGCGGACGCCAAAGCTCGGCAGGGCCGTGGGCACTTAGAAACTTTTTGCCAAGTTGGCTGTGAGCTCCAGGAGGAGACCGTTATTTTTCGTCATTCGAGGCCGACTGCGGAACCGGCGCTGGGCGGACGCCAAAGCTCGGCAGGGCCGTGGGCACTTAGAAACTTTTTGCCAAGTTGGCTGTGAGCTCCAGGAGGAGACCGTTATTTTTCGTCATTCGAGGCCGACTGCGGAACCGGCGCTGGGCGGACGCCAAAGCTCGGCAGGGCCGTGGGCACTTAGAAACTTTTTGCCAAGTTGGCTGTGAGCTCCAGGAGGAGACCGTTATTTTTCGTCATTCGAGGCCGACTGCGGAACCGGCGCTGGGCGGACGCCAAAGCTCGGCAGGGCCGTGGGCACTTAGAAACTTTTTGCCAAGTTGGCTGTGAGCTCCAGGAGGAGGACCGTTATTTTTCGTCATTCGAGGCCGACTGCGGAACCGGCGCTGGGCGGACGCCAAAGCTCGGCAGGGCCGTGGGCACTTAGAAACTTTTTGCCAAGTTGGCTGTGAGCTCCAGGAGGAGACCGTTATTTTTCGTCATTCTAGGCCGGCTGCAGAACCGGCGCGGGTCGGATGCACGAGCCCGCAGAGCCGTGGGCACTTTGCCACTTTTTCGCCACAATTGGCTGTGAGCTCCAGGAGGAGACCGTTATTTTTCGTCATTCTAGGCCGGTTGCAGAACCGGCGCGGCTCGGATGCACGAGCCCGCAGAGCCGTGGGCACTTAGAAAATTTTCAGAGAGGCGACACTTTGCCATTTTTTCAGAGAGGTGACACTTAGTCGTTTTTTCGAAAGTTGACACTTAGCCGTTTTTTCGAAAGTTGACACTTAGTCGTTTTTTCGAAAGTTGACACTTAGTCGTTTTTTCGCCAAAGTGCCCACCTCCAGCGCGTGCCACGGCGCTTTCCAGGTCTTCTATCCGACCTTGTGCTGTCGAGGACGGCGTGTCCGACGCCGTGGGGAGACCAGCACCATCTCCTCCATACTCGTAAACGAGGTGCTTTGGAAAACGGGGGGAAAGTCGATGAGTACACTGACTACTGGGACCATTTCATTGTACTCTGGCGCACCTGAAGACCAAAAAAGGTACTGCACCTTAGCCCGGGTACCTCACCCCCTGGTACCTCGAGGAGAACTTAGAAAAATTTCGACAAATTTTTGGTGAGCTCCAGGGAGAGAGGCTGATTTTTTGCTTTTTGAGGCCGACCGCCGAACCGGCGCGGGGCGGACTCACAAGCCCCGCAGAGCCGTGGGCACTTAGTCGTTTTTTCGAAAGTTGACACTTAGCCGTTTTTTCGAAAGTTGACACTTAGCCGTTTTTTCGAAAGTCGACACTTAGCCGTTTTTTCGAAAGTTGACACTTAGTCGTTTTTTCGCCGATTTTGCTGGGACCTCCAGGCGAGGACCGGCGTTTTTCGTCTTCCGGGTCCGACCCGGGAACCAGCGCCGAGCGGACACATTCGCTCGCTAGTGCCGTTGGCACTTAGAAAATTTTTCGTTTGTCATGAGCTCCGGGCGGAGACCGGCGTTTTTCGTCTTCCGGGTTCGACCCGGGAACCAGCGCCGAGCGGACACATTCGCTCGCTAGTGCCGTTGGCACTTAGAAAATTTTTCGTTTGTCATGAGCTCCGGGCGGAGAGCGGCGTTTTTCGTCTTCCGGGTTCGACCCGGGAACCAGCGCCGAGCGGACACATTCGCTCGCTAGTGCCGTTGGCACTTAGAAAATTTTTCGTTTGTCATGAGCTCCGGGCGGAGACCGGCGTTTTTCGTCTTCCGGGTTCGACCCGGGAACCAGCGCCGAGCGGACACATTCGCTCGCTAGTGCCGTTGGCACTTAGAAAATTTTTCGTTTGTCATGAGCTCCGGGCGGAGAGCCGGCGTTTTTCGTCTTCCGGGTTCGACCCGGGAACCAGCGCCGAGCGGACACATTCGCTCGCTAGTGCCGTTGGCACTTAGAAAATTTTTCGTTTGTCATGAGCTCCGGGCGGAGAGCGGCGTTTTTCGTCTTCCGGGTTCGACCCGGGAACCAGCGCCGAGCGGACACATTCGCTCGCTAGTGCCGTTGGCACTTAGAAAATTTTTCGTTTGTCATGAGCTCCGGGCGGAGAGCGGCGTTTTTCGTCTTCCGGGTTCGACCCGGGAACCAGCGCCGAGCGGACACATTCGCTCGCTAGTGCCGTTGGCACTTAGAAAATTTTTCGTTTGTCATGAGCTCCGGGCGGAGAGCGGCGTTTTTCGTCTTCCGGGTTCGACCCGGGAACCAGCGCCGAGCGGACACATTCGCTCGCTAGTGCCGTTGGCACTTAGAAGATTTTTCGTTTGTCATGAGCTCCGGGCGGAGACCGGCGTTTTTTCGTCTTCCGGGTTCGACCCGGGAACCAGCGCCGAGCGGACACATTCGCTCGCTAGTGCCGTTGGCACTTAGAAGATTTTTCGTTTGTCATGAGCTCCGGGGCGGAGACCGGCGTTTTTCGTCTTCCGGGTTCGACCCGGGGAACCAGCGCCG
>NW_028232297.1:32500-50000 GCF_054491065.1 Syngnathus leptorhynchus | reverse complement strand
CCTCCTTGGATGGACAACATTCGTAGTTGACACTTTGTGTCATTTTATCCGAGCAGACGGGCGCCGCGAGGCGACCGTCCGGGGCGACTCTCGGCCTGTGTTTAAGGAGCCGGCCGGGCATCACGCTCCTTCCTTGGATGGACAACATTCGTAGTTGACACTTTGTGTCATTTTATCCGAGCGGGCGGGCGCCGCGAGGCGGACCGTCCGGGGCGACTCTCGGCCTGTGTTTAAGGAGCCGGCCGGGCATCACGCTCCTTCCTTGGATGGACAACATTCGCAGTTGACACTTTGTGTCATTTTATCCGAGCAGACGGGCGCCGCGAGGCGGACCGTCCGGGGCGACTCTCGGCCTGTGTTTTCGGAGCCGGCCGGGCATCACGCTCCCTCCTTGGATGGACAACATTCGTAGTTGACACTTTGTGTCATTTTATCCGAGCAGACGGGCGCCGCGAGGCGACCGTCCGGGGCGACTCTCGGCCTGTGTTTAAGGAGCCGGCCGGGCATCACGCTCCTTCCTTGGATGGACAACATTCGTAGTTGACACTTTGTGTCATTTTATCCGAGCGGGCGGGCGCCGCGAGGCGGACCGTCCGGGGCGACTCTCGGCCTGTGTTTAAGGAGCCGGCCGGGCATCACGCTCCTTCCTTGGATGGACAACATTCGCAGTTGACACTTTGTGTCATTTTATCCGAGCAGACGGGCGCCGCGAGGCGGACCGTCCGGGGCGACTCTCGGCCTGTGTTTTCGGAGCCGGCCGGGCATCACGCTCCCTCCTTGGATGGACAACATTCGTAGTTGACACTTTGTGTCATTTTATCCGAGCAGACGGGCGCCGCGAGGCGGACCGTCCGGGGCGACTCTCGGCCTGTGTTTAAGGAGCCGGCCGGGCATCACGCTCCTTCCTTGGATGGACAACATTCGCAGTTGACACTTTGTGTCATTTTGTTCGGCCTGTGTTTAAGGAGGCGGCCGTCCTCCACTCGGTCCGTGTTTAAGGAGCGACACTCGCGCTCCGGTTCGGCCTGTATTTAGGGAGGCGGCCGTCCTCCGCTTGGTCTGTGTTAAGGGCGACACTCTGTCCATGTTTGAGGAGCCTGGCCCTGACGCTCCTCTCCGGCCTGTGTTTAAGGAGGCGGCCGTCCTCCCCTTGGTCCGTGTTAAGGGCGACACTCGGTCCATGTTTGAGGAGCCTGGCCCTGACGCTCCTCTCCGGCCTGTGTTTAAGGAGGCGGCCGTCCTCCCCTTGGTCCGTGTTAAGGGCGACACTCGGTCCATGTTTGAGGAGCCTGGCCCTGACGCTCCTCTCCGGCCTGTGTTTAAGGAGGCGGCCGTCCTCCCCTTGGTCTGTGTTAAGGGCGACACTCGGTCCATGTTTGAGGAGCCTGGCCCTGACGCTCCTCTCCGGCCTGTGTTTAAGGAGGCGGCCGTCCTCCCCTTGGTCCGTGTTAAGGGCGACACTCGGTCCATGTTTGAGGAGCCTGGCCCTGACGCTCCTCTCCGGCCTGTGTTTAAGGAGGCGGCCGTCCTCCCCTTGGTCCGTGTTAAGGGCGACACTCGGTCCATGTTTGAGGAGCCTGGCCCTGACGCTCCTCTCCGGCCTGTGTTTAAGGAGGCGGCCGTCCTCCCCTTGGTCTGTGTTAAGGGCGACACTCGGTCCATGTTTGAGGAGCCTGGCCCTGACGCTCCTCTCCGGCCTGTGTTTAAGGAGGCGGCCGTCCTCCCCTTGGTCTGTGTTAAGGGCGACACTCGGTCCATGTTTGAGGAGCCTGGCCCTGACGCTCCTCTCCGGCCTGTGTTTAAGGAGGCGGCCGTCCTCCACTTCCTTCCATGCACCACCACATTCGCAGTTGACACTTTGCCATTTTTTCAGAGAGGTGACACTTAGTCGTTTTTTCGAAAGTTGACACTTAGTCGTTTTTTCGAAAGTTGACACTTTGCCGTTTTTTCAGAGAGGCGACACTTAGTCGTTTTTTCGAAAGTTGACACTTAGCAGTTTTTTCGAAAGTTGACACTTAGCCGTTTTTTCGAAAGTTGACACTTAGCCGTTTTTTCGAAAGTTGACACTTAGTCACTTTTTCGCCACAGTGACACCTCCAGCGCGTGCCACGGCGCTTTTCAGGTCTTCTATCCGACCTTGTGCTGTCGAGGACGGCGTGTCCGACGCCGTGGGGAGACCAGCACCATCTCCTCCATACTCGTAAACGGGGTGCTTTGGAAAACGGGGGGAAAGTCGATGAGTACACTGACTACTGGGACCATTTCATTGTACTCTGGCGCACCTGAAGACCAAAAAAGGTACTGCACCTTAGCCCGGGTACCTCACCCCCTGGTACCTCGAGGAGAACTTAGAAAAATTTCGACAAATTTTTGGTGAGCTCCAGGGAGAGAGGCTGATTTTTCGCTTTTTGAGGCCGACCGCCGAACCGGCGCGGGGCGGACTCACAAGCCCCGCAGAGCCGTGGGCACTTAGTCGTTTTTTCAGAGAGGCGACACTTAGTCGTTTTTTCAGAGGCGACACTTAGTCGTTTTTTGGAAAGTTGACACTTAGTCGTTTTTTCGAAAGTTGACACTTAGTCGTTTTTTCGCCACAATTGGCTCTGAGCTCCAGGGGGAGAGCCTGGTTTTGCCTTATTTCAGGCCGGCTGGGGAACCGGCGCGGGTCGGATGCACGAGCCCGGCAGAGCCGTGGGCACTTAGAAAATTTTCGCCGATTAAGCTGGGACCTCCAGGCGGAGACCGGCATTCCTCGTCCTCGGGGTTCGACCCAGGAACCGGCGCTGGGCAGACGCCGTAGCCACGCAGAGCCGTGGGCACTTAGAAAATATTCGCCAAGTTGGCTCTGAGCTCCAGGCGGAGAGGCTGGTTTTGCCTTATATCAGGCCGGCTGGGGAACCGGCGCGGGTCGGATGCACGAGCCCGCAGAGCCGTGGGCACTTTGCCATTTTCTCAGAGTCGACACTTAGTCGTTTTTTCAGAGAGGCGACACTCTGTCGTTTTTTCGAAAGTTGACACTTTGCCGTTTTTTCAGAGAGGCGACACTTAGCCGTTTTTTCAGAGATGTGACACTTAGCCGTTTTTTCAGAGATGTGACACTTAGCCGTTTTTTCAGAGATGTGACACTTTGCCGTTTTTTCGAAAGTTGACACTTAGCCGTTTTTTCGAAAGTCGACACTTAGCCGTTTTTTCAGAGATGTGACACTTTGCCGTTTTTTCGAAAGTTGACACTTAGCCGTTTTTTCGAAAGTTGACACTTAGTCGTTTTTTCACAGATGTGACACTTAGAAACTTTTTGCCAAGTTGGCTGTGAGCTCCAGGAGGAGACCGTTATTTTTCGTCATTCGAGGCCGACTGCGGAACCGGCGCTGGGCGGACGCCAAAGCTCGGCAGGGCCGTGGGCACTTAGAAACTTTTTGCCAAGTTGGCTGTGAGCTCCAGGAGGAGACCGTTATTTTTCGTCATTCGAGGCCGACTGCGGAACCGGCGCTGGGCGGACGCCAAAGCTCGGCAGGGCCGTGGGCACTTAGAAACTTTTTGCCAAGTTGGCTGTGAGCTCCAGGAGGAGACCGTCATTTTTCGTCATTCGAGGCCGACTGCGGAACCGGCGCTGAGCGGACGCCAAAGCTCGGCAGGGCCGTGGGCACTTAGAAACTTTTTGCCAAGTTGGCTGTGAGCTCCAGGAGGAGACCGTTATTTTTCGTCATTCGAGGCCGACTGCGGAACCGGCGCTGGGCGGACGCCAAAGCTCGGCAGGGCCGTGGGCACTTAGAAACTTTTTGCCAAGTTGGCTGTGAGCTCCAGGAGGAGACCGTTATTTTTCGTCATTCGAGGCCGACTGCGGAACCGGCGCTGGGCGGACGCCAAAGCTCGGCAGGGCCGTGGGCACTTAGAAACTTTTTGCCAAGTTGGCTGTGAGCTCCAGGAGGAGACCGTTATTTTTCGTCATTCGAGGCCGACTGCGGAACCGGCGCTGGGCGGACGCCAAAGCTCGGCAGGGCCGTGGGCACTTAGAAACTTTTTGCCAAGTTGGCTGTGAGCTCCAGGAGGAGACCGTCATTTTTCGTCATTCGAGGCCGACTGCGGCACCGGCGCTGAGCGGACGCCAAAGCTCGGCAGGGCCGTGGGCACTTAGAAACTTTTTGCCAAGTTGGCTGTGAGCTCCAGGAGGAGACCGTTATTTTTCGTCATTCGAGGCCGACTGCGGAACCGGCGCTGGGCGGACGCCAAAGCTCGGCAGGGCCGTGGGCACTTAGAAACTTTTTGCCAAGTTGGCTGTGAGCTCCAGGAGGAGACCGTCATTTTTCGTCATTCGAGGCCGACTGCGGAACCGGCGCTGAGCGGACGCCAAAGCTCGGCAGGGCCGTGGGCACTTAGAAACTTTTTGCCAAGTTGGCTGTGAGCTCCAGGAGGAGACCGTTATTTTTCGTCATTCGAGGCCGACTGCGGAACCGGCGCTGGGCGGACGCCAAAGCTCGGCAGGGCCGTGGGCACTTAGAAACTTTTTGCCAAGTTGGCTGTGAGCTCCAGGAGGAGACCGTTATTTTTCGTCATTCGAGGCCGACTGCGGAACCGGCGCTGGGCGGACGCCAAAGCTCGGCAGGGCCGTGGGCACTTAGAAACTTTTTGCCAAGTTGGCTGTGAGCTCCAGGAGGAGACCGTTATTTTTCGTCATTCGAGGCCGACTGCGGAACCGGCGCTGGGCGGACGCCAAAGCTCGGCAGGGCCGTGGGCACTTAGAAACTTTTTGCCAAGTTGGCTGTGAGCTCCAGGAGGAGACCGTCATTTTTCGTCATTCGAGGCCGACTGCGGCACCGGCGCTGAGCGGACGCCAAAGCTCGGCAGGGCCGTGGGCACTTAGAAACTTTTTGCCAAGTTGGCTGTGAGCTCCAGGAGGAGACCGTTATTTTTCGTCATTCGAGGCCGACTGCGGAACCGGCGCTGGGCGGACGCCAAAGCTCGGCAGGGCCGTGGGCACTTAGAAACTTTTTGCCAAGTTGGCTGTGAGCTCCAGGAGGAGACCGTCATTTTTCGTCATTCGAGGCCGACTGCGGAACCGGCGCTGAGCGGACGCCAAAGCTCGGCAGGGCCGTGGGCACTTAGAAACTTTTTGCCAAGTTGGCTGTGAGCTCCAGGAGGAGACCGTTATTTTTCGTCATTCGAGGCCGACTGCGGAACCGGCGCTGGGCGGACGCCAAAGCTCGGCAGGGCCGTGGGCACTTAGAAACTTTTTGCCAAGTTGGCTGTGAGCTCCAGGAGGAGACCGTTATTTTTCGTCATTCGAGGCCGACTGCGGAACCGGCGCTGGGCGGACGCCAAAGCTCGGCAGGGCCGTGGGCACTTAGAAACTTTTTGCCAAGTTGGCTGTGAGCTCCAGGAGGAGACCGTTATTTTTCGTCATTCGAGGCCGACTGCGGAACCGGCGCTGGGCGGACGCCAAAGCTCGGCAGGGCCGTGGGCACTTAGAAACTTTTTGCCAAGTTGGCTGTGAGCTCCAGGAGGAGACCGTCATTTTTCGTCATTCGAGGCCGACTGCGGCACCGGCGCTGAGCGGACGCCAAAGCTCGGCAGGGCCGTGGGCACTTAGAAACTTTTTGCCAAGTTGGCTGTGAGCTCCAGGAGGAGACCGTTATTTTTCGTCATTCGAGGCCGACTGCGGAACCGGCGCTGGGCGGACGCCAAAGCTCGGCAGGGCCGTGGGCACTTAGAAACTTTTTGCCAAGTTGGCTGTGAGCTCCAGGAGGAGACCGTCATTTTTCGTCATTCGAGGCCGACTGCGGAACCGGCGCTGAGCGGACGCCAAAGCTCGGCAGGGCCGTGGGCACTTAGAAACTTTTTGCCAAGTTGGCTGTGAGCTCCAGGAGGAGACCGTTATTTTTCGTCATTCGAGGCCGACTGCGGAACCGGCGCTGGGCGGACGCCAAAGCTCGGCAGGGCCGTGGGCACTTAGAAACTTTTTGCCAAGTTGGCTGTGAGCTCCAGGAGGAGACCGTTATTTTTCGTCATTCGAGGCCGACTGCGGAACCGGCGCTGGGCGGACGCCAAAGCTCGGCAGGGCCGTGGGCACTTAGAAACTTTTTGCCAAGTTGGCTGTGAGCTCCAGGAGGAGACCGTTATTTTTCGTCATTCGAGGCCGACTGCGGAACCGGCGCTGGGCGGACGCCAAAGCTCGGCAGGGCCGTGGGCACTTAGAAACTTTTTGCCAAGTTGGCTGTGAGCTCCAGGAGGAGACCGTCATTTTTCGTCATTCGAGGCCGACTGCGGCACCGGCGCTGAGCGGACGCCAAAGCTCGGCAGGGCCGTGGGCACTTAGAAACTTTTTGCCAAGTTGGCTGTGAGCTCCAGGAGGAGACCGTTATTTTTCGTCATTCGAGGCCGACTGCGGAACCGGCGCTGGGCGGACGCCAAAGCTCGGCAGGGCCGTGGGCACTTAGAAACTTTTTGCCAAGTTGGCTGTGAGCTCCAGGAGGAGACCGTCATTTTTCGTCATTCGAGGCCGACTGCGGCACCGGCGCTGAGCGGACGCCAAAGCTCGGCAGGGCCGTGGGCACTTAGAAACTTTTTGCCAAGTTGGCTGTGAGCTCCAGGAGGAGACCGTTATTTTTCGTCATTCGAGGCCGACTGCGGAACCGGCGCTGGGCGGACGCCAAAGCTCGGCAGGGCCGTGGGCACTTAGAAACTTTTTGCCAAGTTGGCTGTGAGCTCCAGGAGGAGACCGTCATTTTTCGTCATTCGAGGCCGACTGCGGCACCGGCGCTGAGCGGACGCCAAAGCTCGGCAGGGCCGTGGGCACTTAGAAACTTTTTGCCAAGTTGGCTGTGAGCTCCAGGAGGAGACCGTTATTTTTCGTCATTCGAGGCCGACTGCGGAACCGGCGCTGGGCGGACGCCAAAGCTCGGCAGGGCCGTGGGCACTTAGAAACTTTTTGCCAAGTTGGCTGTGAGCTCCAGGAGGAGACCGTCATTTTTCGTCATTCGAGGCCGACTGCGGCACCGGCGCTGAGCGGACGCCAAAGCTCGGCAGGGCCGTGGGCACTTTGCCACTTTTTCGCCACAATTGGCTGTGAGCTCCAGGAGGAGACCGTTATTTTTCGTCATTCTAGGCCGGTTGCAGAACCGGCGCGGCTCGGATGCACGAGCCCGCAGAGCCGTGGGCACTTAGAAAAATTTCAGAGAGGCGACACTTTGCCATTTTTTCAGAGAGGTGACACTTAGTCGTTTTTTCGAAAGTTGACACTTAGCCGTTTTTTCGAAAGTTGACACTTAGTCGTTTTTTCGAAAGTTGACACTTAGTCGTTTTTTCGCCAAAGTGCCCACCTCCAGCGCGTGCCACGGCGCTTTCCAGGTCTTCTATCCGACCTTGTGCTGTCGAGGACGGCGTGTCCGACGCCGTGGGGAGACCAGCACCATCTCCTCCATACTCGTAAACGAGGTGCTTTGGAAAACGGGGGGAAAGTCGATGAGTACACTGACTACTGGGACCATTTCATTGTACTCTGGCGCACCTGAAGACCAAAAAAGGTACTGCACCTTAGCCCGGGTACCTCACCCCCTGGTACCTCGAGGTGAGCTCCAGGGAGAGAGGCTGATTTTTTGCTTTTTGAGGCCGACCACCGAACCGGCGCGGGGCGGACTCACAAGCCCCGCAGAGCCGTGGGCACTTAGTCGTTTTTTCGAAAGTTGACACTTAGTCGTTTTTTCGCCGATTTTGCTGGGACCTCCAGGCGAGGACCGGCGTTTTTCGTCTTCCGGGTCCGACCCGGGAACCAGCGCCGAGCGGACACATTCGCTCGCTAGTGCCGTTGGCACTTAGAAAATTTTTCGTTTGTCATGAGCTCCGGGCGGAGACCGGCGTTTTTCGTCTTCCGGGTCCGACCCGGGAACCAGCGCCGAGCGGACACATTCGCTCGCAAGTGCCGTTGGCACTTAGAAAATTTTTCGTTTGTCATGAGCTCCGGGCGGAGAGCGGCGTTTTTCGTCTTCCGGGTTCGACCCGGGAACCAGCGCCGAGCGGACACATTCGCTCGCTAGTGCCGTTGGCACTTAGAAAATGTTTCGTTTGTCATGAGCTCCGGGCGGAGAGCGGCGTTTTTCGTCTTCCGGGTTCGACCCGGGAACCAGCGCCGAGCGGACACATTCGCTCGCTAGTGCCGTTGGCACTTAGAAAATTTTTCGTTTGTCATGAGCTCCGGGCGGAGAGCGGCGTTTTTCGTCTTCCGGGTTCGACCCGGGAACCAGCGCCGAGCGGACACATTCGCTCGCTAGTGCCGTTGGCACTTAGAAAATTTTTCGTTTGTCATGAGCTCCGGGCGGAGAGCGGCGTTTTTCGTCTTCCGGGTTCGACCCGGGAACCAGCGCCGAGCGGACACATTCGCTCGCTAGTGCCGTTGGCACTTAGAAAATTTTTCGTTTGTCATGAGCTCCGGGCGGAGACCGGCATTTTTCGTCATTCGAGGCCGACGGGGGAACCAGCCGGAGCGGACACGTTTGCTCGGAAGAGCCGTTGGCACTTAGAAAAAATTCCGTGTCTCGTGAGCTCCAGGGGGGACAGGCTGGTTTTATTCATCCGTAGCCGACATGGGAACCAGCGCGGAGCGGATTGGTGTTGCGCTGCCATATACCTCATCTCTCTCAAGAGTCCCCCCCTTATACGTGCCGATGGTGTTTTGGAAAACGGGGGGTAACTGGATGAGTACACTGACTAGTGGGACCAAGTACACTAATAGCCCCTGGTACCTAAAATGGAAGTATAGAGGCCGACTTTCGGGCAAGATCACGCCGGGTTAGGCTTCCAGGACCTCGGCTAAGCAATTTTAACGGGTTGCCCGGTTCTTTTTTGAACCAGCCCGGTTCTTTTTTTTTATCCAGCCCGGTTCTTTTTACACTTCCAGCTGGAGCTCGGGAGCGGCTTTTTGCACAAGATCACGCCGTGTTAGGCTTCCAGGACCTCAGCTAAGCAATTTTAACGGGTCGCCCGGTTCTTTTTTGATCCAGCCCGGTTCTTTTTTTTATCCAGCCTGGTTCTTTTTACACTTCCAGCTGGAGCTCGGGAGCGGCTTTTTGCACAAGAACACGCCGTGTTAGGCTTCCAGGACCTCGGCTAAGCAATTTTAACGGGTCGCCCGGTTCTTTTTTGATCCAGCCCGGTTCTTTTTTTTATCCAGCCTGGTTCTTTTTACACTTCCAGCTGGAGCTCGGGAGCGGCTTTTTGCACAAGAACACGCCGTGTTAGGCTTCCAGGACCTCGGCTAAGCAATTTTAACGGGTCGCCCGGTTCTTTTTTGATCCAGCCCGGTTCTTTTTTTTATCCAGCCTGGTTCTTTTTACACTTCCAGCTGGAGCTCGGGAGCGGCTTTTTGCACAAGATCACGCCGTGTTAGGCTTCCAGGACCTCGGCTAAGCAATTTTAACGGGTCGCCCGGTTCTTTTTTGATCCAGCCCGGTTCTTTTTTTTATCCAGCCTGGTTCTTTTTACACTTCCAGCTGGAGCTCGGGAGCGGCTTTTTGCACAAGATCACGCCGTGTTAGGCTTCCAGGACCTCGGCTAAGCAATTTTAACGGGTCGCCCGGTTCTTTTTTTTTATCCAGCCCGGTTCTTTTTTTATCCAGCCCGGTTCTTTTTACACTTCCAGCTGGAGCTCGGGAGCGGCTTTTTGCACAAGATCACGCCGTGTTAGGCTTCCAGGACCTCGGCTAAGCAATTTTAACGGGTTGCCCGGTTCTTTTTTGAACCAGCCCGGTTCTTTTTTTTATCCAGCCTGGTTCTTTTTACACTTCCAGCTGGAGCTCGGGAGCGGCTTTTTGCACAAGAACACGCCGTGTTAGGCTTCCAGGACCTCGGCTAAGCAATTTTAACGGGTCGCCCGGTTCTTTTTTGATCCAGCCCGGTTCTTTTTTTTATCCAGCCTGGTTCTTTTTACACTTCCAGCTGGAGCTCGGGAGCGGCTTTTTGCACAAGAACACGCCGTGTTAGGCTTCCAGGACCTCGGCTAAGCAATTTTAACGGGTTGCCCGGTTCTTTTTTGAACCAGCCCGGTTCTTTTTTTTATCCAGCCTGGTTCTTTTTACACTTCCAGCTGGAGCTCGGGAGCGGCTTTTTGCACAAGAACACGCCGTGTTAGGCTTCCAGGACCTCGGCTAAGCAATTTTAACGGGTCGCCCGGTTCTTTTTTGATCCAGCCCGGTTCTTTTTTTTATCCAGCCTGGTTCTTTTTACACTTCCAGCTGGAGCTCGGGAGCGGCTTTTTGCACAAGATCACGCCGTGTTAGGCTTCCAGGACCTCGGCTAAGCAATTTTAACGGGTCGCCCGGTTCTTTTTTTTATCCAGCCCGGTTCTTTTTTTATCCAGCCCGGTTCTTTTTACACTTCCAGCTGGAGCTCGGGAGCGGCTTTTTGCACAAGATCACGCCGTGTTAGGCTTCCAGGACCTCGGCTAAGCAATTTTAACGGGTCGCCCGGTTCTTTTTTGATCCAGCCCGGTTCTTTTTTTTATCCAGCCTGGTTCTTTTTACACTTCCAGCTGGAGCTCGGGAGCGGCTTTTTGCACAAGAACACGCCGTGTTAGGCTTCCAGGACCTCGGCTAAGCAATTTTAACGGGTCGCCCGGTTCTTTTTTTTATCCAGCCCGGTTCTTTTTTTATCCAGCCCGGTTCTTTTTACACTTCCAGCTGGAGCTCGGGAGCGGCTTTTTGCACAAGATCACGCCGTGTTAGGCTTCCAGGACCTCGGCTAAGCAATTTTAACGGGTCGCCCGGTTCTTTTTTGATCCAGCCCGGTTCTTTTTTTTATCCAGCCTGGTTCTTTTTACACTTCCAGCTGGAGCTCGGGAGCGGCTTTTTGCACAAGAACACGCCGTGTTAGGCTTCCAGGACCTCGGCTAAGCAATTTTAACGGGTCGCCCGGTTCTTTTTTTTATCCAGCCCGGTTCTTTTTTTATCCAGCCCGGTTCTTTTTACACTTCCAGCTGGAGCTCGGGAGCGGCTTTTTGCACAAGATCACGCCGTGTTAGGCTTCCAGGACCTCGGCTAAGCAATTTTAACGGGTCGCCCGGTTCTTTTTTGATCCAGCCCGGTTCTTTTTTTTATCCAGCCCGGTTCTTTTTACACTTCCAGCTGGAGCTTGGGAGCGGCTTTTTGCACAAGAACACGCCGTGTTAGGCTTCCAGGACCTCGGCTAAGCAATTTTAACGGGTCGCCCGGTTCTTTTTTGATCCAGCCCGGTTCTTTTTTTATCCAGCCCGGTTCTTTTTACACTTCCAGCTGGAGCTCGGGAGCGGCTTTTTGCACAAGATCACGCCGGGTTAGGCTTCCAGGACCTCGGCTAAGCAATTTTAACGGGTCGCCCGGTTCTTTTTTGATCCAGCCCGGTTCTTTTTTTATCCAGCCCGGTTCTTTTTACACTTCCAGCTGGAGCTCGGGAGCGGTTTTTTGCACAAGATCACGCCGTGTTAGGCTTCCAGGACCTCGGCTAAGCAATTTTAACGGGTCGCCCGGTTCTTTTTTGATCCAGCCCGGTTCTTTTTTTTATCCAGCCCGGTTCTTTTCACACTTCCAGCTGGAGCTCGGCAGCGGCTATTTGCACAAGATCACGCCGGGTTAGGCTTCCAGGACCTCGGCTAAGCAATTTTAACGGGTCGCCCGGTTCTTTTTTGATCCAGCCCGGTTCTTTTTTTATCCAGCCCGGTTCTTTTTACACTTCCAGCTGGAGCTCGGGAGCGGCTTTTTGCACAAGATCACGCCGTGTTAGGCTTCCAGGACCTCGGCTAAGCAATTTTAACGGGTCGCCCGGTTCTTTTTTGATCCAGCCCGGTTCTTTTTTTATCCAGCCCGGTTCTTTTTACACTTCCAGCTGGAGCTCGGGAGCGGTTTTTTGCACAAGATCACGCCGTGTTAGGCTTCCAGGACCTCGGCTAAGCAATTTTAACGGGCCGCCCGGTTCTTTTTTGATCCAGCCCGGTTCTTTTTTGATCCAGCCCGGTTCTTTTTCCACTTCCAGCTGGAGCTCAGCAGCGGCTTTTTGCACAAGATCACGCCGGGTTAGGCTTCCAGGACCTCGGCTAAGCAATTTTAACGGGTCGCCCGGTTCTTTTTTGATCCAGCCCGGTTCTTTTTTTATCCAGCCCGGTTCTTTTTACACTTCCAGCTGGAGCTCGGGAGCGGTTTTTTGCACAAGATCACGCCGTGTTAGGCTTCCAGGACCTCGGCTAAGCAATTTTAACGGGCCGCCCGGTTCTTTTTTGATCCAGCCCGGTTCTTTTTTGATCCAGCCCGGTTCTTTTTCCACTTCCAGCTGGAGCTCAGCAGCGGCTTTTTGCACAAGATCACGCCGGGTTAGGCTTCCAGGACCTCGGCTAAGCACTTCTAACGGGTCGCCCGGTTCTTTTTTTGAACCAGCCCGGTTCTTTTTACACTTCCAGCTGGAGCTCAGCAGCGGCTTTTTGCACAAGATCACGCCGGGTTAGGGTTCCAGGACCTCGGCTAAGCAATTTTAACGGGCCGCCCGGTTCTTTTTTTGATCCAGCCCGGTTCTTTTTACACTTCCAGCTGGAGCTCAGCAGCGGCTTTTTGCACAAGATCACGCCGGGTTAGGCTTCCAGGACCTCGCCTAAGCACTTCTAACGGGCCCTGGTCCACCCCTGCCAGCGCATTTCAAAACTTGGCATTAATTTCGACCTAAGAGACGAAGTCTGATTTTTTTCTACCACTTGGGCGGCCTTTTTGCACCCAGAACACCCGCACCGGCACCATAAATTCGAAGGGTGCCGAGTGCGTCGGCGCAGATTCTGCGACGGAGTGACACTTCCCTCTTGTGGACATTCGGCGGTAGGTGAAATGCGCACTCGGTCTTCTCTTTTCTTTTCCTTCCAGTGAAACTTTGGCAACATTCTGCGAGCTGCTGGCTTCCAGAACCTCGGCCAAGCAGGTGGAGGATTTTTTTCCACTTCCAGCTGGAGGTGAGGAGGGACTTTTTGGGCAAGATCACGCCGACTTAGCAAGCAAGGTGGAAGTGCCAGCATGCTCCGTGGCTGGAAGTGTGGATGTGCCAGCACCCTCCCTGCCTATGGAAGTGTGGAGCTCCAGCACCCTCCCTGCCTATGGAAGTGTGGAGCTCCAGCACCCTCCCTGCCTATGGAAGTGTGGAGCTCCAGCACCCTCCCTGCCTATGGAAGTGTGGAGCTCCAGCACCCTCCCTGCCTATGGAAGTGTGGAGCTCCAGCACCCTCCCTGCCTATGGAAGTGTGGAGCTCCAGCACCCTCCCTGCCTATGGAAGTGTGGAGCTCCAGCACCCTCCCTGCCTATGGAAGTGTGGAGCTCCAGCACCCTCCCTGCCTATGGAAGTGTGGAGCTCCAGCACCCTCCCTGCCTATGGAAGTGTGGAGCTCCAGCACCCTCCCTGCCTATGGAAGTGTGGAGCTCCAGCACCCTCCCTGCCTATGGAAGTGTGGAGCTCCAGCACCCTCCCTGCCTATGGAAGTGTGGAGCTCCAGCACCCTCCCTGCCTATGGAAGTGTGGAGCTCCAGCACCCTCCCTGCCTATGGAAGTGTGGAGCTCCAGCACCCTCCCTGCCTATGGAAGTGTGGAGCTCCAGCACCCTCCCTGCCTATGGAAGTGTGGAGCTCCAGCACCCTCCCTGCCTATGGAAGTGTGGAGCTCCAGCACCCTCCCTGCCTATGGAAGTGTGGAGCTCCAGCACCCTCCCTGCCTATGGAAGTGTGGAGCTCCAGCACCCTCCCTGCCTATGGAAGTGTGGAGCTCCAGCACCCTCCCTGCCTATGGAAGTGTGGAGCTCCAGCACCCTCCCTGCCTATGGAAGTGTGGAGCTCCAGCACCCTCCCTGCCTATGGAAGTGTGGAGCTCCAGCACCCTCCCTGCCTATGGAAGTGTGGAGCTCCAGCACCCTCCCTGCCTATGGAAGTGTGGAGCTCCAGCACCCTCCCTGCCTATGGAAGTGTGGAGCTCCAGCACCCTCCCTGCCTATGGAAGTGTGGAGCTCCAGCACCCTCCCTGCCTATGGAAGTGTGGAGCTCCAGCACCCTCCCTGCCTATGGAAGTGTGGAGCTCCAGCACCCTCCCTGCCTATGGAAGTGTGGAGCTCCAGCACCCTCCCTGCCTATGGAAGTGTGGAGCTCCAGCACCCTCCCTGCCTATGGAAGTGTGGAGCTCCAGCACCCTCCCTGCCTATGGAAGTGTGGAGCTCCAGCACCCTCCCTGCCTATGGAAGTGTGGAGCTCCAGCACCCTCCCTGCCTATGGAAGTGTGGAGCTCCAGCACCCTCCCTGCCTATGGAAGTGTGGAGCTCCAGCACCCTCCCTGCCTATGGAAGTGTGGAGCTCCAGCACCCTCCCTGCCTATGGAAGTGTGGAGCTCCAGCACCCTCCCTGCCTATGGAAGTGTGGAGCTCCAGCACCCTCCCTGCCTATGGAAGTGTGGAGCTCCAGCACCCTCCCTGCCTATGGAAGTGTGGAGCTCCAGCACCCTCCCTGCCTATGGAAGTGTGGAGCTCCAGCACCCTCCCTGCCTATGGAAGTGTGGAGCTCCAGCACCCTCCCTGCCTATGGAAGTGTGGAGCTCCAGCACCCTCCCTGCCTATGGAAGTGTGGAGCTCCAGCACCCTCCCTGCCTATGGAAGTGTGGAGCTCCAGCACCCTCCCTGCCTATGGAAGTGTGGAGCTCCAGCACCCTCCCTGCCTATGGAAGTGTGGAGCTCCAGCACCCTCCCTGCCTATGGAAGTGTGGAGCTCCAGCACCCTCCCTGCCTATGGAAGTGTGGAGCTCCAGCACCCTCCCTGCCTATGGAAGTGTGGAGCTCCAGCACCCTCCCTGCCTATGGAAGTGTGGAGCTCCAGCACCCTCCCTGCCTATGGAAGTGTGGAGCTCCAGCACCCTCCCTGCCTATGGAAGTGTGGAGCTCCAGCACCCTCCCTGCCTATGGAAGTGTGGAGCTCCAGCACCCTCCCTGCCTATGGAAGTGTGGAGCTCCAGCACCCTCCCTGCCTATGGAAGTGTGGAGCTCCAGCACCCTCCCTGCCTATGGAAGTGTGGAGCTCCAGCACCCTCCCTGCCTATGGAAGTGTGGAGCTCCAGCACCCTCCGTGCCTATGGAAGTGTGGAGCTCCAGCACCCTCCCTGCCTATGGAAGTGTGGCGCTCCAGCACCCTCCGTGCCTGGAGCTATGGAAGTATGGAGCTCCAGCACCCTCCGTGCCTATGGAAGTGTGGAGCTCCAGCACCCTCCGTGCCTGGAGCTATGGAAGTGTGGAGCTCCAGCACCCTCCGTGCCTAGGGAAGTGTGGAGCTCCAGCACCCTCCGTGCCTATGGAAGAGCCACCTCCGCGGGCATGCTGCTCAACCACGCCGGCCCAGAGTTCCAGCCGCTCGGCTACACTCTCTCACAAGCCCCGCCTGGAGCTCCCCAGCCCGCCCCTGGTACCTCAACTACCGAGGCCAGCCGCTCGACCAGGCCGGCCCAGAGTTCCAGCCGCTCGGATAAGCTCTGTCACTCTCTCCGCTAAGCAGCCACCGGTAACGGGGAAATGTCGCCGCCTTGTGGACACGCCGTTGTAAATGAATGGGCTTTCGCACTTAGTGCAATTTTCGCCAGCTCCGTGGCTGCAAGTATGGAGCTATGGAGCTATGGAGCCACCAGACAGGCTGGAGCTCTGGAGCTATGGAAGTATGGAGCTCTGGAGCTATGGAGCTATGGAGCTATGGAGCTCTGGGGCTATGGAGCTATGGAGCTATGGAGCTCTGGAGCTCTGGTGCTATGGAGCTATGGCGCTCTGGAAGTATGGAGCTATGGAGCTATGGAGCTATGGAGCTATGGAAGTCTGGAGCTATGGAAGTATGGAGCTATGGAAGTATGGAGCTATGGAGCTATGGAGCTATGGAGCTATGGAGCTATGGAGCCACCAGCCAGCACCCTCCGTGGCTGGATCAATGGAAGTGTTTTAGGTACCAGGCAGCCAAAGGGCCGAGGCCTCACGCTCGACCACGCCGGCGCAGAGTTCCAGCCGCTCGGATAAGCTCTGTCACTCACCCGCCGCGCAGCCACCGGTAACGGGGAAATGTCGCCGCCTTGTGGACACGCCGTTGTAAATGAATGGGCTTTCGCACTTAGTGCAATTTTCGCCAACTCTCTGACTGGAGCTATGGAAGTATGGAGCTATGGAGCCACC
The DNA here is from genome assembly GCF_054491065.1 of Syngnathus leptorhynchus. Classification (NCBI taxonomy): domain Eukaryota; kingdom Metazoa; phylum Chordata; class Actinopteri; order Syngnathiformes; family Syngnathidae; genus Syngnathus; species Syngnathus leptorhynchus. The sequence continues at coordinate 33,828 of NW_028232297.1, read as the reverse complement.
AGCCACCCAGGCTGGAGCTATGGAGCTCTGGAGCTATGGAGCTCTGGTGCTATGGAAGTATGGAGCTATGGAGCTATGGAAGTATGGCGCTATGGAGCTATGGAGCTCTGGAAGTATGGAGCTATGGAGCTCTGGAGGTATGGAGCTATGGAGCCCTGGAGCCCTGGAGCTATGGAGCCCTGGAGCCCTGGAGCTATGGAGCCCTGGAGCTATGGAGCTATGGAGCCCTGGAGCTATGGAGCCCTGGAGCTATGGAGCTATGGAGCTCTGGTGCTATGGAGCTATGGAGCTCTGGTGCTATGGAGCTATGGAGCTCTGGTGCTATGGAGCTATGGAGCTCTGGTGCTATGGAGCTATGGAGCTCTGGTGCTATGGAGCTCTGGAGCTCTGGTGCTATGGAGCTATGGAGCTCTGGTGCTATGGAGCTCTGGAGCTCTGGTGCTATGGAGCTCTGGAGCTCTGGTGCTATGGAGCTATGGAGCTCTGGTGCTATGGAGCTATGGAGCTCTGGTGCTATGGAGCTATGGAGCTCTGGTGCTATGGAGCTATGGAGCTATGGAGCCACCAGCCAGCACCCTCCGTGGCTGGATCAATGGAAGTGTTTTAGGTACCAGGCAGCCAAAGGGCCGGGGCCTCACGCTCGACCACGCCGGCGCAGAGTTCCAGCCGCTCGGATAAGCTCTGTCACTCACCCGCCGCGCAGCCACCGGTAACGGGGAAATGTCGCCGCCTGGCGGACACGCCGTTGTAAATGAATGGGCTTTCGCACTTAGTGCAATTTTAGCCAACTCCGTGGCTGCAAGTATGGAAGTATGGAGCTATGGAGCCACCAGCCAGCACCCTCCGCGGCTGGAGCTATGGAAGTATGGAGCTATGGAGCTATGGAGCTCTGGAAGTATGGAGCTATGGAGCTCTGGAGGTATGGAGCTATGGAGCCCTGGAGCCCTGGAGCTATGGAGCCCTGGAGCTATGGAGCTATGGAGCCCTGGAGCTATGGAGCCCTGGAGCTATGGAGCTATGGAGCTCTGGTGCTATGGAGCTATGGAGCTCTGGTGCTATGGAGCTATGGAGCTCTGGTGCTATGGAGCTATGGAGCTCTGGTGCTATGGAGCTATGGAGCTCTGGTGCTATGGAGCTATGGAGCTCTGGTGCTATGGAGCTATGGAGCTCTGGTGCTATGGAGCTATGGAGCTCTGGTGCTATGGAGCTATGGAGCTCTGGTGCTATGGAGCTATGGAGCTCTGGTGCTATGGAGCTATGGAGCTATGGAGCTCTGGTGCTATGGAGCTATGGAGCTCTGGTGCTATGGAGCTATGGAGCTCTGGTGC
>NW_028232297.1:0-22500 GCF_054491065.1 Syngnathus leptorhynchus | reverse complement strand
TCGCTCGCCGGCCCGCCGGAGCGGGGGCTCGCGCGACTGTTTTCCGGACGCCGGCCGCGGTTCGCGGGGGCTCTAGGTGGTCTGACGCTGCCGCGGGGTGAGATGGATCGGGCTGGACCCGGCGCAGCCGAAGCCGAGGACGCGGAACCTCGAATGCGACCCTCGCGGACCCCTAAACGAGAGGAGCTGCGCCCGGCCTCGTAAGACACCTCTTCTCCGGTGCTAGGTCGACCCCGACGCCGCTGGCCGCCGCCGCCGCCTTGCCGCTATCCCTCCGCACGTTTGGGGCCGGTGGCGACCCGCAGGACGGCCGACAACTCGCTCGTTTGGCGGGGCGATGCAAGGTTAGGCGAACTGGGCGGTAACTCGGGTTAGTCGAGGGGACTTCGCGGTGGACAGGGGGGTGCGAATCCGGCCGGGCGGCCCTTCGATGGAGCCTGGTGCAGGGACATTCAATGGGATGAGCCGCGCTCGCCGCGGAACCTTCGAGCGCCGCTACTCAGCAAGTAAACGAGAGGGAGCTGCGCCCGGCCTCGTAAGACGCCTCTTCTCCGGTGCGAGCGCCCCGACGCCGCTGGCCGCCGCCGCCGCCTTGCCGCTATCCCGCCGCGCGTTTGGGGAGGGAGGGCGACCCGTAGGACGGCCCGCCGACTACACGACCGTTTGGCAGAGCGAGTGCAAGGTTAGGCGAGCTGGGCGGTAACTCGGGTTAGTCTGGGGAGACTCGCGGTGGACAGGGTGGCGCGAATCCGGCCGGGCGGCCCCATCGATTAAGCATTGGTAGGGAGCCGAGGATGAGCCGTGCGAAGTGGCCTCGGAGGCGGTCCGTGGGGGACGACGGGGGGGGACGGGCGTCGGCCCTCCGGCCCGAGCAGAGAACGTTCGGTCACCCAAGCGGGAATCTGCGCCCCGGCCCGAGTCGGACTCGGTCGGTGCGGCCCGCTGAGGCCCTCAACTATTCCCGTACGCGGGGGTCGGGAGCTGCGGCGCTGCGCCGGCGACTTACCCGCGCGAGGCACGCACTGCGTGCGGCCAGGATGCGGAGTTGGATCGGCGCTGGTTGGGAACCCTCGGGGAACGAAGGCGGACGGCGGCCAGCCGGCGCCGACGAACCCGTCGGGGAGGGGGCTGGTGGCAGGCGCGATCGGCACTATTGCTGACTGCCGGGAGGGAAGCTGCGCCCCGGCCGAGTCAGACTCAGCCGTTGCGGCCCCCCCGAGCCCGCAGCGCGTAGCGCGGAAGCCATACGCCCCCCCGATGCGGAGCGACAGACGCCCCCGCGACCGCGGTTGGTCGGGAAGGCTTTTCGGATAGAGGTCGGACGGTGTGTGTGTGGACGGCTTCCCGTGGTGCCGCCGCTATCAAGCCGGAGGGTTTGAGAAACGACATTCGCGGAAGGACCGGCGCGGCCGGCGGACGCTCGCACGCGCGGCGCCCGACACTCAGCCGCTCGCTCGGCCTCCGTGGATCGTGGCTAGGTGGGATGGATGCCAAACCGGGTCGTCTCGGTCTCGCCGCAGTACGGTCGCGCCGGGGCCTGCGGGGCGGCGCGGGGAGCGCACGCTCACGCGGCGGCCGGGGCGCTAGAGTGCGACCCGCAGTGGGTAGGAACCGTCCACCCGACGTCGGACGAGCCGAGGCCGATGGAGGCCCTACCAAGGCGGGTCATGAGTGCCAGTCGGTCAGTTGGGTGAGGGGGTACTCGGAGGCCCGCCGGGAGCAGACGGGCGACCGGGGATGGGGGGCGTACGCGGGCGGGCGCCGGGAGAAGACGGCCCGTCCGGGGTCGAATCTCGGCCTGTGTTTTCGGAGCCGGCCGGGCATCACGCTCCCTCCTTGGATGGACAACATTCGTAGTTGACACTTTGTGTCATTTTATCCGAGCGGGCGGGCGCCTCGAGAGGCGGACCGTCCGGGGCGACTCTCGGCCTGTGTTTTCGGAGCCGGCCGGGCCTCACGCTCCCTCCTTGGATGGACAACATTCGTAGTTGACACTTTGTGTCATTTTATCCGAGCAGACGGGCGCCGCGAGGCGGACCGTCCGGGGCGACTCTCGGCCTGTGTTTTCGGAGCCGGCCGGGCATCACGCTCCCTCCTTGGATGGACAACATTCGTAGTTGACACTTTGTGTCATTTTATCCGAGCAGACGGGCGCCGCGAGGCGACCGTCCGGGGCGACTCTCGGCCTGTGTTTAAGGAGCCGGCCGGGCATCACGCTCCTTCCTTGGATGGACAACATTCGTAGTTGACACTTTGTGTCATTTTATCCGAGCGGGCGGGCGCCGCGAGGCGGACCGTCCGGGGCGACTCTCGGCCTGTGTTTAAGGAGCCGGCCGGGCATCACGCTCCTTCCTTGGATGGACAACATTCGCAGTTGACACTTTGTGTCATTTTATCCGAGCAGACGGGCGCCGCGAGGCGGACCGTCCGGGGCGACTCTCGGCCTGTGTTTTCGGAGCCGGCCGGGCATCACGCTCCCTCCTTGGATGGACAACATTCGTAGTTGACACTTTGTGTCATTTTATCCGAGCAGACGGGCGCCGCGAGGCGACCGTCCGGGGCGACTCTCGGCCTGTGTTTAAGGAGCCGGCCGGGCATCACGCTCCTTCCTTGGATGGACAACATTCGTAGTTGACACTTTGTGTCATTTTATCCGAGCGGGCGGGCGCCGCGAGGCGGACCGTCCGGGGCGACTCTCGGCCTGTGTTTAAGGAGCCGGCCGGGCATCACGCTCCTTCCTTGGATGGACAACATTCGCAGTTGACACTTTGTGTCATTTTATCCGAGCAGACGGGCGCCGCGAGGCGGACCGTCCGGGGCGACTCTCGGCCTGTGTTTTCGGAGCCGGCCGGGCATCACGCTCCCTCCTTGGATGGACAACATTCGTAGTTGACACTTTGTGTCATTTTATCCGAGCAGACGGGCGCCGCGAGGCGGACCGTCCGGGGCGACTCTCGGCCTGTGTTTAAGGAGCCGGCCGGGCATCACGCTCCTTCCTTGGATGGACAACATTCGCAGTTGACACTTTGTGTCATTTTGTTCGGCCTGTGTTTAAGGAGGCGGCCGTCCTCCACTCGGTCCGTGTTTAAGGAGCGACACTCGCGCTCCGGTTCGGCCTGTATTTAGGGAGGCGGCCGTCCTCCGCTTGGTCTGTGTTAAGGGCGACACTCTGTCCATGTTTGAGGAGCCTGGCCCTGACGCTCCTCTCCGGCCTGTGTTTAAGGAGGCGGCCGTCCTCCCCTTGGTCCGTGTTAAGGGCGACACTCGGTCCATGTTTGAGGAGCCTGGCCCTGACGCTCCTCTCCGGCCTGTGTTTAAGGAGGCGGCCGTCCTCCCCTTGGTCCGTGTTAAGGGCGACACTCGGTCCATGTTTGAGGAGCCTGGCCCTGACGCTCCTCTCCGGCCTGTGTTTAAGGAGGCGGCCGTCCTCCCCTTGGTCTGTGTTAAGGGCGACACTCGGTCCATGTTTGAGGAGCCTGGCCCTGACGCTCCTCTCCGGCCTGTGTTTAAGGAGGCGGCCGTCCTCCCCTTGGTCCGTGTTAAGGGCGACACTCGGTCCATGTTTGAGGAGCCTGGCCCTGACGCTCCTCTCCGGCCTGTGTTTAAGGAGGCGGCCGTCCTCCCCTTGGTCCGTGTTAAGGGCGACACTCGGTCCATGTTTGAGGAGCCTGGCCCTGACGCTCCTCTCCGGCCTGTGTTTAAGGAGGCGGCCGTCCTCCCCTTGGTCTGTGTTAAGGGCGACACTCGGTCCATGTTTGAGGAGCCTGGCCCTGACGCTCCTCTCCGGCCTGTGTTTAAGGAGGCGGCCGTCCTCCCCTTGGTCTGTGTTAAGGGCGACACTCGGTCCATGTTTGAGGAGCCTGGCCCTGACGCTCCTCTCCGGCCTGTGTTTAAGGAGGCGGCCGTCCTCCACTTCCTTCCATGCACCACCACATTCGCAGTTGACACTTTGCCATTTTTTCAGAGAGGTGACACTTAGTCGTTTTTTCGAAAGTTGACACTTAGTCGTTTTTTCGAAAGTTGACACTTTGCCGTTTTTTCAGAGAGGCGACACTTAGTCGTTTTTTCGAAAGTTGACACTTAGCAGTTTTTTCGAAAGTTGACACTTAGCCGTTTTTTCGAAAGTTGACACTTAGCCGTTTTTTCGAAAGTTGACACTTAGTCACTTTTTCGCCACAGTGACACCTCCAGCGCGTGCCACGGCGCTTTTCAGGTCTTCTATCCGACCTTGTGCTGTCGAGGACGGCGTGTCCGACGCCGTGGGGAGACCAGCACCATCTCCTCCATACTCGTAAACGGGGTGCTTTGGAAAACGGGGGGAAAGTCGATGAGTACACTGACTACTGGGACCATTTCATTGTACTCTGGCGCACCTGAAGACCAAAAAAGGTACTGCACCTTAGCCCGGGTACCTCACCCCCTGGTACCTCGAGGAGAACTTAGAAAAATTTCGACAAATTTTTGGTGAGCTCCAGGGAGAGAGGCTGATTTTTCGCTTTTTGAGGCCGACCGCCGAACCGGCGCGGGGCGGACTCACAAGCCCCGCAGAGCCGTGGGCACTTAGTCGTTTTTTCAGAGAGGCGACACTTAGTCGTTTTTTCAGAGGCGACACTTAGTCGTTTTTTCGAAAGTTGACACTTAGCCGTTTTTTCGAAAGTCGACACTTAGCCGTTTTTTTGGAAAGTTGACACTTAGTCGTTTTTTCGAAAGTTGACACTTAGTCGTTTTTTCGCCACAATTGGCTCTGAGCTCCAGGGGGAGAGCCTGGTTTTGCCTTATTTCAGGCCGGCTGGGGAACCGGCGCGGGTCGGATGCACGAGCCCGGCAGAGCCGTGGGCACTTAGAAAATTTTCGCCGATTAAGCTGGGACCTCCAGGCGGAGACCGGCATTCCTCGTCCTCGGGGTTCGACCCAGGAACCGGCGCTGGGCAGACGCCGTAGCCACGCAGAGCCGTGGGCACTTAGAAAATATTCGCCAAGTTGGCTCTGAGCTCCAGGCGGAGAGGCTGGTTTTGCCTTATATCAGGCCGGCTGGGGAACCGGCGCGGGTCGGATGCACGAGCCCGCAGAGCCGTGGGCACTTTGCCATTTTCTCAGAGTCGACACTTAGTCGTTTTTTCAGAGAGGCGACACTCTGTCGTTTTTTCGAAAGTTGACACTTTGCCGTTTTTTCAGAGAGGCGACACTTAGCCGTTTTTTCAGAGATGTGACACTTAGCCGTTTTTTCAGAGATGTGACACTTAGCCGTTTTTTCAGAGATGTGACACTTTGCCGTTTTTTCGAAAGTTGACACTTAGCCGTTTTTTCGAAAGTCGACACTTAGCCGTTTTTTCAGAGATGTGACACTTTGCCGTTTTTTCGAAAGTTGACACTTAGCCGTTTTTTCGAAAGTTGACACTTAGTCGTTTTTTCACAGATGTGACACTTAGAAACTTTTTGCCAAGTTGGCTGTGAGCTCCAGGAGGAGACCGTTATTTTTCGTCATTCGAGGCCGACTGCGGAACCGGCGCTGGGCGGACGCCAAAGCTCGGCAGGGCCGTGGGCACTTAGAAACTTTTTGCCAAGTTGGCTGTGAGCTCCAGGAGGAGACCGTTATTTTTCGTCATTCGAGGCCGACTGCGGAACCGGCGCTGGGCGGACGCCAAAGCTCGGCAGGGCCGTGGGCACTTAGAAACTTTTTGCCAAGTTGGCTGTGAGCTCCAGGAGGAGACCGTCATTTTTCGTCATTCGAGGCCGACTGCGGAACCGGCGCTGAGCGGACGCCAAAGCTCGGCAGGGCCGTGGGCACTTAGAAACTTTTTGCCAAGTTGGCTGTGAGCTCCAGGAGGAGACCGTTATTTTTCGTCATTCGAGGCCGACTGCGGAACCGGCGCTGGGCGGACGCCAAAGCTCGGCAGGGCCGTGGGCACTTAGAAACTTTTTGCCAAGTTGGCTGTGAGCTCCAGGAGGAGACCGTTATTTTTCGTCATTCGAGGCCGACTGCGGAACCGGCGCTGGGCGGACGCCAAAGCTCGGCAGGGCCGTGGGCACTTAGAAACTTTTTGCCAAGTTGGCTGTGAGCTCCAGGAGGAGACCGTTATTTTTCGTCATTCGAGGCCGACTGCGGAACCGGCGCTGGGCGGACGCCAAAGCTCGGCAGGGCCGTGGGCACTTAGAAACTTTTTGCCAAGTTGGCTGTGAGCTCCAGGAGGAGACCGTCATTTTTCGTCATTCGAGGCCGACTGCGGCACCGGCGCTGAGCGGACGCCAAAGCTCGGCAGGGCCGTGGGCACTTAGAAACTTTTTGCCAAGTTGGCTGTGAGCTCCAGGAGGAGACCGTTATTTTTCGTCATTCGAGGCCGACTGCGGAACCGGCGCTGGGCGGACGCCAAAGCTCGGCAGGGCCGTGGGCACTTAGAAACTTTTTGCCAAGTTGGCTGTGAGCTCCAGGAGGAGACCGTCATTTTTCGTCATTCGAGGCCGACTGCGGAACCGGCGCTGAGCGGACGCCAAAGCTCGGCAGGGCCGTGGGCACTTAGAAACTTTTTGCCAAGTTGGCTGTGAGCTCCAGGAGGAGACCGTTATTTTTCGTCATTCGAGGCCGACTGCGGAACCGGCGCTGGGCGGACGCCAAAGCTCGGCAGGGCCGTGGGCACTTAGAAACTTTTTGCCAAGTTGGCTGTGAGCTCCAGGAGGAGACCGTTATTTTTCGTCATTCGAGGCCGACTGCGGAACCGGCGCTGGGCGGACGCCAAAGCTCGGCAGGGCCGTGGGCACTTAGAAACTTTTTGCCAAGTTGGCTGTGAGCTCCAGGAGGAGACCGTTATTTTTCGTCATTCGAGGCCGACTGCGGAACCGGCGCTGGGCGGACGCCAAAGCTCGGCAGGGCCGTGGGCACTTAGAAACTTTTTGCCAAGTTGGCTGTGAGCTCCAGGAGGAGACCGTCATTTTTCGTCATTCGAGGCCGACTGCGGCACCGGCGCTGAGCGGACGCCAAAGCTCGGCAGGGCCGTGGGCACTTAGAAACTTTTTGCCAAGTTGGCTGTGAGCTCCAGGAGGAGACCGTTATTTTTCGTCATTCGAGGCCGACTGCGGAACCGGCGCTGGGCGGACGCCAAAGCTCGGCAGGGCCGTGGGCACTTAGAAACTTTTTGCCAAGTTGGCTGTGAGCTCCAGGAGGAGACCGTCATTTTTCGTCATTCGAGGCCGACTGCGGAACCGGCGCTGAGCGGACGCCAAAGCTCGGCAGGGCCGTGGGCACTTAGAAACTTTTTGCCAAGTTGGCTGTGAGCTCCAGGAGGAGACCGTTATTTTTCGTCATTCGAGGCCGACTGCGGAACCGGCGCTGGGCGGACGCCAAAGCTCGGCAGGGCCGTGGGCACTTAGAAACTTTTTGCCAAGTTGGCTGTGAGCTCCAGGAGGAGACCGTTATTTTTCGTCATTCGAGGCCGACTGCGGAACCGGCGCTGGGCGGACGCCAAAGCTCGGCAGGGCCGTGGGCACTTAGAAACTTTTTGCCAAGTTGGCTGTGAGCTCCAGGAGGAGACCGTTATTTTTCGTCATTCGAGGCCGACTGCGGAACCGGCGCTGGGCGGACGCCAAAGCTCGGCAGGGCCGTGGGCACTTAGAAACTTTTTGCCAAGTTGGCTGTGAGCTCCAGGAGGAGACCGTCATTTTTCGTCATTCGAGGCCGACTGCGGCACCGGCGCTGAGCGGACGCCAAAGCTCGGCAGGGCCGTGGGCACTTAGAAACTTTTTGCCAAGTTGGCTGTGAGCTCCAGGAGGAGACCGTTATTTTTCGTCATTCGAGGCCGACTGCGGAACCGGCGCTGGGCGGACGCCAAAGCTCGGCAGGGCCGTGGGCACTTAGAAACTTTTTGCCAAGTTGGCTGTGAGCTCCAGGAGGAGACCGTCATTTTTCGTCATTCGAGGCCGACTGCGGAACCGGCGCTGAGCGGACGCCAAAGCTCGGCAGGGCCGTGGGCACTTAGAAACTTTTTGCCAAGTTGGCTGTGAGCTCCAGGAGGAGACCGTTATTTTTCGTCATTCGAGGCCGACTGCGGAACCGGCGCTGGGCGGACGCCAAAGCTCGGCAGGGCCGTGGGCACTTAGAAACTTTTTGCCAAGTTGGCTGTGAGCTCCAGGAGGAGACCGTTATTTTTCGTCATTCGAGGCCGACTGCGGAACCGGCGCTGGGCGGACGCCAAAGCTCGGCAGGGCCGTGGGCACTTAGAAACTTTTTGCCAAGTTGGCTGTGAGCTCCAGGAGGAGACCGTTATTTTTCGTCATTCGAGGCCGACTGCGGAACCGGCGCTGGGCGGACGCCAAAGCTCGGCAGGGCCGTGGGCACTTAGAAACTTTTTGCCAAGTTGGCTGTGAGCTCCAGGAGGAGACCGTCATTTTTCGTCATTCGAGGCCGACTGCGGCACCGGCGCTGAGCGGACGCCAAAGCTCGGCAGGGCCGTGGGCACTTAGAAACTTTTTGCCAAGTTGGCTGTGAGCTCCAGGAGGAGACCGTTATTTTTCGTCATTCGAGGCCGACTGCGGAACCGGCGCTGGGCGGACGCCAAAGCTCGGCAGGGCCGTGGGCACTTAGAAACTTTTTGCCAAGTTGGCTGTGAGCTCCAGGAGGAGACCGTCATTTTTCGTCATTCGAGGCCGACTGCGGCACCGGCGCTGAGCGGACGCCAAAGCTCGGCAGGGCCGTGGGCACTTAGAAACTTTTTGCCAAGTTGGCTGTGAGCTCCAGGAGGAGACCGTTATTTTTCGTCATTCGAGGCCGACTGCGGAACCGGCGCTGGGCGGACGCCAAAGCTCGGCAGGGCCGTGGGCACTTAGAAACTTTTTGCCAAGTTGGCTGTGAGCTCCAGGAGGAGACCGTCATTTTTCGTCATTCGAGGCCGACTGCGGCACCGGCGCTGAGCGGACGCCAAAGCTCGGCAGGGCCGTGGGCACTTAGAAACTTTTTGCCAAGTTGGCTGTGAGCTCCAGGAGGAGACCGTTATTTTTCGTCATTCGAGGCCGACTGCGGAACCGGCGCTGGGCGGACGCCAAAGCTCGGCAGGGCCGTGGGCACTTAGAAACTTTTTGCCAAGTTGGCTGTGAGCTCCAGGAGGAGACCGTCATTTTTCGTCATTCGAGGCCGACTGCGGCACCGGCGCTGAGCGGACGCCAAAGCTCGGCAGGGCCGTGGGCACTTTGCCACTTTTTCGCCACAATTGGCTGTGAGCTCCAGGAGGAGACCGTTATTTTTCGTCATTCTAGGCCGGTTGCAGAACCGGCGCGGCTCGGATGCACGAGCCCGCAGAGCCGTGGGCACTTAGAAAAATTTCAGAGAGGCGACACTTTGCCATTTTTTCAGAGAGGTGACACTTAGTCGTTTTTTCGAAAGTTGACACTTAGCCGTTTTTTCGAAAGTTGACACTTAGTCGTTTTTTCGAAAGTTGACACTTAGTCGTTTTTTCGCCAAAGTGCCCACCTCCAGCGCGTGCCACGGCGCTTTCCAGGTCTTCTATCCGACCTTGTGCTGTCGAGGACGGCGTGTCCGACGCCGTGGGGAGACCAGCACCATCTCCTCCATACTCGTAAACGAGGTGCTTTGGAAAACGGGGGGAAAGTCGATGAGTACACTGACTACTGGGACCATTTCATTGTACTCTGGCGCACCTGAAGACCAAAAAAGGTACTGCACCTTAGCCCGGGTACCTCACCCCCTGGTACCTCGAGGTGAGCTCCAGGGAGAGAGGCTGATTTTTTGCTTTTTGAGGCCGACCACCGAACCGGCGCGGGGCGGACTCACAAGCCCCGCAGAGCCGTGGGCACTTAGTCGTTTTTTCGAAAGTTGACACTTAGTCGTTTTTTCGCCGATTTTGCTGGGACCTCCAGGCGAGGACCGGCGTTTTTCGTCTTCCGGGTCCGACCCGGGAACCAGCGCCGAGCGGACACATTCGCTCGCTAGTGCCGTTGGCACTTAGAAAATTTTTCGTTTGTCATGAGCTCCGGGCGGAGACCGGCGTTTTTCGTCTTCCGGGTCCGACCCGGGAACCAGCGCCGAGCGGACACATTCGCTCGCAAGTGCCGTTGGCACTTAGAAAATTTTTCGTTTGTCATGAGCTCCGGGCGGAGAGCGGCGTTTTTCGTCTTCCGGGTTCGACCCGGGAACCAGCGCCGAGCGGACACATTCGCTCGCTAGTGCCGTTGGCACTTAGAAAATGTTTCGTTTGTCATGAGCTCCGGGCGGAGAGCGGCGTTTTTCGTCTTCCGGGTTCGACCCGGGAACCAGCGCCGAGCGGACACATTCGCTCGCTAGTGCCGTTGGCACTTAGAAAATTTTTCGTTTGTCATGAGCTCCGGGCGGAGAGCGGCGTTTTTCGTCTTCCGGGTTCGACCCGGGAACCAGCGCCGAGCGGACACATTCGCTCGCTAGTGCCGTTGGCACTTAGAAAATTTTTCGTTTGTCATGAGCTCCGGGCGGAGAGCGGCGTTTTTCGTCTTCCGGGTTCGACCCGGGAACCAGCGCCGAGCGGACACATTCGCTCGCTAGTGCCGTTGGCACTTAGAAAATTTTTCGTTTGTCATGAGCTCCGGGCGGAGACCGGCATTTTTCGTCATTCGAGGCCGACGGGGGAACCAGCCGGAGCGGACACGTTTGCTCGGAAGAGCCGTTGGCACTTAGAAAAAATTCCGTGTCTCGTGAGCTCCAGGGGGGACAGGCTGGTTTTATTCATCCGTAGCCGACATGGGAACCAGCGCGGAGCGGATTGGTGTTGCGCTGCCATATACCTCATCTCTCTCAAGAGTCCCCCCCTTATACGTGCCGATGGTGTTTTGGAAAACGGGGGGTAACTGGATGAGTACACTGACTAGTGGGACCAAGTACACTAATAGCCCCTGGTACCTAAAATGGAAGTATAGAGGCCGACTTTCGGGCAAGATCACGCCGGGTTAGGCTTCCAGGACCTCGGCTAAGCAATTTTAACGGGTTGCCCGGTTCTTTTTTGAACCAGCCCGGTTCTTTTTTTTTATCCAGCCCGGTTCTTTTTACACTTCCAGCTGGAGCTCGGGAGCGGCTTTTTGCACAAGATCACGCCGTGTTAGGCTTCCAGGACCTCAGCTAAGCAATTTTAACGGGTCGCTCTCGGTTCTTTTTTGATCCAGCCCGGTTCTTTTTTTTATCCAGCCTGGTTCTTTTTACACTTCCAGCTGGAGCTCGGGAGCGGCTTTTTGCACAAGAACACGCCGTGTTAGGCTTCCAGGACCTCGGCTAAGCAATTTTAACGGGTCGCCCGGTTCTTTTTTGATCCAGCCCGGTTCTTTTTTTTATCCAGCCTGGTTCTTTTTACACTTCCAGCTGGAGCTCGGGAGCGGCTTTTTGCACAAGAACACGCCGTGTTAGGCTTCCAGGACCTCGGCTAAGCAATTTTAACGGGTCGCCCGGTTCTTTTTTGATCCAGCCCGGTTCTTTTTTTTATCCAGCCTGGTTCTTTTTACACTTCCAGCTGGAGCTCGGGAGCGGCTTTTTGCACAAGATCACGCCGTGTTAGGCTTCCAGGACCTCGGCTAAGCAATTTTAACGGGTCGCCCGGTTCTTTTTTGATCCAGCCCGGTTCTTTTTTTTATCCAGCCTGGTTCTTTTTACACTTCCAGCTGGAGCTCGGGAGCGGCTTTTTGCACAAGATCACGCCGTGTTAGGCTTCCAGGACCTCGGCTAAGCAATTTTAACGGGTCGCCCGGTTCTTTTTTTTTATCCAGCCCGGTTCTTTTTTTATCCAGCCCGGTTCTTTTTACACTTCCAGCTGGAGCTCGGGAGCGGCTTTTTGCACAAGATCACGCCGTGTTAGGCTTCCAGGACCTCGGCTAAGCAATTTTAACGGGTTGCCCGGTTCTTTTTTGAACCAGCCCGGTTCTTTTTTTTATCCAGCCTGGTTCTTTTTACACTTCCAGCTGGAGCTCGGGAGCGGCTTTTTGCACAAGAACACGCCGTGTTAGGCTTCCAGGACCTCGGCTAAGCAATTTTAACGGGTCGCCCGGTTCTTTTTTGATCCAGCCCGGTTCTTTTTTTTATCCAGCCTGGTTCTTTTTACACTTCCAGCTGGAGCTCGGGAGCGGCTTTTTGCACAAGAACACGCCGTGTTAGGCTTCCAGGACCTCGGCTAAGCAATTTTAACGGGTTGCCCGGTTCTTTTTTGAACCAGCCCGGTTCTTTTTTTTATCCAGCCTGGTTCTTTTTACACTTCCAGCTGGAGCTCGGGAGCGGCTTTTTGCACAAGAACACGCCGTGTTAGGCTTCCAGGACCTCGGCTAAGCAATTTTAACGGGTCGCCCGGTTCTTTTTTGATCCAGCCCGGTTCTTTTTTTTATCCAGCCTGGTTCTTTTTACACTTCCAGCTGGAGCTCGGGAGCGGCTTTTTGCACAAGATCACGCCGTGTTAGGCTTCCAGGACCTCGGCTAAGCAATTTTAACGGGTCGCCCGGTTCTTTTTTTTATCCAGCCCGGTTCTTTTTTTATCCAGCCCGGTTCTTTTTACACTTCCAGCTGGAGCTCGGGAGCGGCTTTTTGCACAAGATCACGCCGTGTTAGGCTTCCAGGACCTCGGCTAAGCAATTTTAACGGGTCGCCCGGTTCTTTTTTGATCCAGCCCGGTTCTTTTTTTTATCCAGCCTGGTTCTTTTTACACTTCCAGCTGGAGCTCGGGAGCGGCTTTTTGCACAAGAACACGCCGTGTTAGGCTTCCAGGACCTCGGCTAAGCAATTTTAACGGGTCGCCCGGTTCTTTTTTTTATCCAGCCCGGTTCTTTTTTTATCCAGCCCGGTTCTTTTTACACTTCCAGCTGGAGCTCGGGAGCGGCTTTTTGCACAAGATCACGCCGTGTTAGGCTTCCAGGACCTCGGCTAAGCAATTTTAACGGGTCGCCCGGTTCTTTTTTGATCCAGCCCGGTTCTTTTTTTTATCCAGCCTGGTTCTTTTTACACTTCCAGCTGGAGCTCGGGAGCGGCTTTTTGCACAAGAACACGCCGTGTTAGGCTTCCAGGACCTCGGCTAAGCAATTTTAACGGGTCGCCCGGTTCTTTTTTTTATCCAGCCCGGTTCTTTTTTTATCCAGCCCGGTTCTTTTTACACTTCCAGCTGGAGCTCGGGAGCGGCTTTTTGCACAAGATCACGCCGTGTTAGGCTTCCAGGACCTCGGCTAAGCAATTTTAACGGGTCGCCCGGTTCTTTTTTGATCCAGCCCGGTTCTTTTTTTTATCCAGCCCGGTTCTTTTTACACTTCCAGCTGGAGCTTGGGAGCGGCTTTTTGCACAAGAACACGCCGTGTTAGGCTTCCAGGACCTCGGCTAAGCAATTTTAACGGGTCGCCCGGTTCTTTTTTGATCCAGCCCGGTTCTTTTTTTATCCAGCCCGGTTCTTTTTACACTTCCAGCTGGAGCTCGGGAGCGGCTTTTTGCACAAGATCACGCCGGGTTAGGCTTCCAGGACCTCGGCTAAGCAATTTTAACGGGTCGCCCGGTTCTTTTTTGATCCAGCCCGGTTCTTTTTTTATCCAGCCCGGTTCTTTTTACACTTCCAGCTGGAGCTCGGGAGCGGTTTTTTGCACAAGATCACGCCGTGTTAGGCTTCCAGGACCTCGGCTAAGCAATTTTAACGGGTCGCCCGGTTCTTTTTTGATCCAGCCCGGTTCTTTTTTTTATCCAGCCCGGTTCTTTTCACACTTCCAGCTGGAGCTCGGCAGCGGCTATTTGCACAAGATCACGCCGGGTTAGGCTTCCAGGACCTCGGCTAAGCAATTTTAACGGGTCGCCCGGTTCTTTTTTGATCCAGCCCGGTTCTTTTTTTATCCAGCCCGGTTCTTTTTACACTTCCAGCTGGAGCTCGGGAGCGGCTTTTTGCACAAGATCACGCCGTGTTAGGCTTCCAGGACCTCGGCTAAGCAATTTTAACGGGTCGCCCGGTTCTTTTTTGATCCAGCCCGGTTCTTTTTTTATCCAGCCCGGTTCTTTTTACACTTCCAGCTGGAGCTCGGGAGCGGTTTTTTGCACAAGATCACGCCGTGTTAGGCTTCCAGGACCTCGGCTAAGCAATTTTAACGGGCCGCCCGGTTCTTTTTTGATCCAGCCCGGTTCTTTTTTGATCCAGCCCGGTTCTTTTTCCACTTCCAGCTGGAGCTCAGCAGCGGCTTTTTGCACAAGATCACGCCGGGTTAGGCTTCCAGGACCTCGGCTAAGCAATTTTAACGGGTCGCCCGGTTCTTTTTTGATCCAGCCCGGTTCTTTTTTTATCCAGCCCGGTTCTTTTTACACTTCCAGCTGGAGCTCGGGAGCGGTTTTTTGCACAAGATCACGCCGTGTTAGGCTTCCAGGACCTCGGCTAAGCAATTTTAACGGGCCGCCCGGTTCTTTTTTGATCCAGCCCGGTTCTTTTTTGATCCAGCCCGGTTCTTTTTCCACTTCCAGCTGGAGCTCAGCAGCGGCTTTTTGCACAAGATCACGCCGGGTTAGGCTTCCAGGACCTCGGCTAAGCACTTCTAACGGGTCGCCCGGTTCTTTTTTTGAACCAGCCCGGTTCTTTTTACACTTCCAGCTGGAGCTCAGCAGCGGCTTTTTGCACAAGATCACGCCGGGTTAGGGTTCCAGGACCTCGGCTAAGCAATTTTAACGGGCCGCCCGGTTCTTTTTTTGATCCAGCCCGGTTCTTTTTACACTTCCAGCTGGAGCTCAGCAGCGGCTTTTTGCACAAGATCACGCCGGGTTAGGCTTCCAGGACCTCGCCTAAGCACTTCTAACGGGCCCTGGTCCACCCCTGCCAGCGCATTTCAAAACTTGGCATTAATTTCGACCTAAGAGACGAAGTCTGATTTTTTTCTACCACTTGGGCGGCCTTTTTGCACCCAGAACACCCGCACCGGCACCATAAATTCGAAGGGTGCCGAGTGCGTCGGCGCAGATTCTGCGACGGAGTGACACTTCCCTCTTGTGGACATTCGGCGGTAGGTGAAATGCGCACTCGGTCTTCTCTTTTCTTTTCCTTCCAGTGAAACTTTGGCAACATTCTGCGAGCTGCTGGCTTCCAGAACCTCGGCCAAGCAGGTGGAGGATTTTTTTCCACTTCCAGCTGGAGGTGAGGAGGGACTTTTTGGGCAAGATCACGCCGACTTAGCAAGCAAGGTGGAAGTGCCAGCATGCTCCGTGGCTGGAAGTGTGGATGTGCCAGCACCCTCCCTGCCTATGGAAGTGTGGAGCTCCAGCACCCTCCCTGCCTATGGAAGTGTGGAGCTCCAGCACCCTCCCTGCCTATGGAAGTGTGGAGCTCCAGCACCCTCCCTGCCTATGGAAGTGTGGAGCTCCAGCACCCTCCCTGCCTATGGAAGTGTGGAGCTCCAGCACCCTCCCTGCCTATGGAAGTGTGGAGCTCCAGCACCCTCCCTGCCTATGGAAGTGTGGAGCTCCAGCACCCTCCCTGCCTATGGAAGTGTGGAGCTCCAGCACCCTCCCTGCCTATGGAAGTGTGGAGCTCCAGCACCCTCCCTGCCTATGGAAGTGTGGAGCTCCAGCACCCTCCCTGCCTATGGAAGTGTGGAGCTCCAGCACCCTCCCTGCCTATGGAAGTGTGGAGCTCCAGCACCCTCCCTGCCTATGGAAGTGTGGAGCTCCAGCACCCTCCCTGCCTATGGAAGTGTGGAGCTCCAGCACCCTCCCTGCCTATGGAAGTGTGGAGCTCCAGCACCCTCCCTGCCTATGGAAGTGTGGAGCTCCAGCACCCTCCCTGCCTATGGAAGTGTGGAGCTCCAGCACCCTCCCTGCCTATGGAAGTGTGGAGCTCCAGCACCCTCCCTGCCTATGGAAGTGTGGAGCTCCAGCACCCTCCCTGCCTATGGAAGTGTGGAGCTCCAGCACCCTCCCTGCCTATGGAAGTGTGGAGCTCCAGCACCCTCCCTGCCTATGGAAGTGTGGAGCTCCAGCACCCTCCCTGCCTATGGAAGTGTGGAGCTCCAGCACCCTCCCTGCCTATGGAAGTGTGGAGCTCCAGCACCCTCCCTGCCTATGGAAGTGTGGAGCTCCAGCACCCTCCCTGCCTATGGAAGTGTGGAGCTCCAGCACCCTCCCTGCCTATGGAAGTGTGGAGCTCCAGCACCCTCCCTGCCTATGGAAGTGTGGAGCTCCAGCACCCTCCCTGCCTATGGAAGTGTGGAGCTCCAGCACCCTCCCTGCCTATGGAAGTGTGGAGCTCCAGCACCCTCCCTGCCTATGGAAGTGTGGAGCTCCAGCACCCTCCCTGCCTATGGAAGTGTGGAGCTCCAGCACCCTCCCTGCCTATGGAAGTGTGGAGCTCCAGCACCCTCCCTGCCTATGGAAGTGTGGAGCTCCAGCACCCTCCCTGCCTATGGAAGTGTGGAGCTCCAGCACCCTCCCTGCCTATGGAAGTGTGGAGCTCCAGCACCCTCCCTGCCTATGGAAGTGTGGAGCTCCAGCACCCTCCCTGCCTATGGAAGTGTGGAGCTCCAGCACCCTCCCTGCCTATGGAAGTGTGGAGCTCCAGCACCCTCCCTGCCTATGGAAGTGTGGAGCTCCAGCACCCTCCCTGCCTATGGAAGTGTGGAGCTCCAGCACCCTCCCTGCCTATGGAAGTGTGGAGCTCCAGCACCCTCCCTGCCTATGGAAGTGTGGAGCTCCAGCACCCTCCCTGCCTATGGAAGTGTGGAGCTCCAGCACCCTCCCTGCCTATGGAAGTGTGGAGCTCCAGCACCCTCCCTGCCTATGGAAGTGTGGAGCTCCAGCACCCTCCCTGCCTATGGAAGTGTGGAGCTCCAGCACCCTCCCTGCCTATGGAAGTGTGGAGCTCCAGCACCCTCCCTGCCTATGGAAGTGTGGAGCTCCAGCACCCTCCCTGCCTATGGAAGTGTGGAGCTCCAGCACCCTCCCTGCCTATGGAAGTGTGGAGCTCCAGCACCCTCCCTGCCTATGGAAGTGTGGAGCTCCAGCACCCTCCCTGCCTATGGAAGTGTGGAGCTCCAGCACCCTCCCTGCCTATGGAAGTGTGGAGCTCCAGCACCCTCCCTGCCTATGGAAGTGTGGAGCTCCAGCACCCTCCCTGCCTATGGAAGTGTGGAGCTCCAGCACCCTCCCTGCCTATGGAAGTGTGGAGCTCCAGCACCCTCCCTGCCTATGGAAGTGTGGAGCTCCAGCACCCTCCCTGCCTATGGAAGTGTGGAGCTCCAGCACCCTCCCTGCCTATGGAAGTGTGGAGCTCCAGCACCCTCCCTGCCTATGGAAGTGTGGAGCTCCAGCACCCTCCCTGCCTATGGAAGTGTGGAGCTCCAGCACCCTCCCTGCCTATGGAAGTGTGGAGCTCCAGCACCCTCCCTGCCTATGGAAGTGTGGAGCTCCAGCACCCTCCCTGCCTATGGAAGTGTGGAGCTCCAGCACCCTCCCTGCCTATGGAAGTGTGGAGCTCCAGCACCCTCCCTGCCTATGGAAGTGTGGAGCTCCAGCACCCTCCCTGCCTATGGAAGTGTGGAGCTCCAGCACCCTCCCTGCCTATGGAAGTGTGGAGCTCCAGCACCCTCCCTGCCTATGGAAGTGTGGAGCTCCAGCACCCTCCCTGCCTATGGAAGTGTGGAGCTCCAGCACCCTCCCTGCCTATGGAAGTGTGGAGCTCCAGCACCCTCCCTGCCTATGGAAGTGTGGAGCTCCAGCACCCTCCCTGCCTATGGAAGTGTGGAGCTCCAGCACCCTCCCTGCCTATGGAAGTGTGGAGCTCCAGCACCCTCCCTGCCTATGGAAGTGTGGAGCTCCAGCACCCTCCCTGCCTATGGAAGTGTGGAGCTCCAGCACCCTCCCTGCCTATGGAAGTGTGGAGCTCCAGCACCCTCCCTGCCTATGGAAGTGTGGAGCTCCAGCACCCTCCCTGCCTATGGAAGTGTGGAGCTCCAGCACCCTCCCTGCCTATGGAAGTGTGGAGCTCCAGCACCCTCCCTGCCTATGGAAGTGTGGAGCTCCAGCACCCTCCCTGCCTATGGAAGTGTGGAGCTCCAGCACCCTCCCTGCCTATGGAAGTGTGGAGCTCCAGCACCCTCCCTGCCTATGGAAGTGTGGAGCTCCAGCACCCTCCCTGCCTATGGAAGTGTGGAGCTCCAGCACCCTCCCTGCCTATGGAAGTGTGGAGCTCCAGCACCCTCCCTGCCTATGGAAGTGTGGAGCTCCAGCACCCTCCCTGCCTATGGAAGTGTGGAGCTCCAGCACCCTCCCTGCCTATGGAAGTGTGGAGCTCCAGCACCCTCCCTGCCTATGGAAGTGTGGAGCTCCAGCACCCTCCCTGCCTATGGAAGTGTGGAGCTCCAGCACCCTCCCTGCCTATGGAAGTGTGGAGCTCCAGCACCCTCCCTGCCTATGGAAGTGTGGAGCTCCAGCACCCTCCCTGCCTATGGAAGAGCCACCTCCGCGGGCATGCTGCTCAACCACGCCGGCCCAGAGTTCCAGCCGCTCGGCTACACTCTCTCACAAGCCCCGCCTGGAGCTCCCCAGCCCACCCCTGGTACCTCAACTACCGAGGCCAGCCGCTCGACCAGGCCGGCCCAGAGTTCCAGCCGCTCGGCTTCACTCTCTCACAAGCCCCGCCTGGAGCTCCCCAGCCCGCCCCTGGTACCTCAACTACCGAGGCCAGCCGCTCGACCAGGCCGGCCGAGAGTTCCAGCCGCTCGGCTTCACTCTCTCACAAGACCCGCCTGGAGCTCCCCGCCCCACCCCTGGTACCTCAACTACCGAGGCCAGCCGCTCGACCACGCCGGCGCAGAGTTCCAGCCGCTCGGATAAGCTCTGTCACTCACACCGCCGCGCAGCCACCGGTAACGGGGAAATGTCGCCGCCTTGTGGACACGCCGTTGTAAATGAATGGGCTTTCGCACTTAGTGCAATTTTAGCCAACTCTCTGACTGGAGCTATGGAAGTATGGAGCTATGGAGCCACCAGCCACCCAGGCTGGAGCTATGGAGCTATGGAGCTCTGGTGCTATGGAGCTATGGAGCTCTGGTGCTATGGAGCCCTGGAGCTATGGAGCCCTGGAGCTATGGAGCTATGGAGCTCTGGTGCTATGGAGCTATGGAGCTCTGGTGCTATGGAGCTATGGAGCTCTGGTGCTATGGAGCTATGGAGCTCTGGTGCTATGGAGCTATGGAGCTCTGGTGCTATGGAGCTATGGAGCTCTGGTGCTATGGAGCTATGGAGCTCTGGTGCTATGGAGCTATGGAGCTCTGGTGCTATGGAGCTATGGAGCTATGGAGCCACCAGCCAGCACCCTCCGTGGCTGGATCAATGGAAGTGTTTTAGGTACCAGGCAGCCAAAGGGCCGAGGCCTCACGCTCGACCACGCCGGCGCAGAGTTCCAGCCGCTCGGATAAGCTCTGTCACTCACCCGCCGCGCAGCCACCGGTAACGGGGAAATGTCGCCGCCTTGTGGACACGCCGTTGTAAATGAATGGGCTTTCGCACTTAGTGCAATTTTAGCACACTCTCTGACTGGAGCTATGGAAGTATGGAGCTATGGAGCCACCAGCCACCCAGGCTGGAGCTATGGAGCTATGGAGCTCTGGTGCTATGGAGCTATGGAGCTCTGGTGCTATGGAGCTATGGAGCTCTGGTGCTATGGAGCTATGGAGCTCTGGTGCTATGGAGCTATGGAGCTCTGGTGCTATGGAGCTATGGAGCTCTGGTGCTATGGAGCTATGGAGCTCTGGTGCTATGGAGCTATGGAGCTATGGAGCCACCAGCCAGCACCCTCCGTGGCTGGATCAATGGAAGTGTTTTAGGTACCAGGCAGCCAAAGGGCCGGGGCCTCACGCTCGACCACGCCGGCGCAGAGTTCCAGCCGCTCGGATAAGCTCTGTCACTCACCCGCCACGCAGCCACCGGTAACGGGGAAATGTCGCCGCCTGGCGGACACGCCGTTGTAAATGAATGGGCTTTCGCACTTAGTGCAATTTTCGCCAACTCTCTGACTGGAGCTATGGAAGTATGGAGCTATGGAGCCACCAGCCACCCAGGCTGGAGCTATGGAGCTCTGGAGGTATGGAGCTATGGAGCCCTGGAGCTATGGAGCTATGGAGCCCTGGAGCTATGGAGCCCTGGAGCTATGGAGCTATGGAGCTCTGGTGCTATGGAGCTATGGAGCTCTGGTGCTATGGAGCTATGGAGCTCTGGTGCTATGGAGCTATGGAGCTCTGGTGCTATGGAGCTATGGAGCTCTGGTGCTATGGAGCTATGGAGCTCTGGTGCTATGGAGCAATGGAGCTATGGAGCCACCAGCCAGCACCCTCCGTGGCTGGATCAATGGAAGTGTTTTAGGTACCAGGCAGCCAAAGGGCCGAGGCCTCACGCTCGACCACGCCGGCGCAGAGTTCCAGCCGCTCGGATAAGCTCTGTCACTCACCCGCCGCGCAGCCACCGGTAACGGGGAAATGTCGCCGCCTTGTGGACACGCCGTTGTAAATGAATGGGCTTTCGCACTTAGTGCAATTTTCGCCAACTCTCTGACTGGAGCTATGGAAGTATGGAGCTATGGAGCCACCAGCCACCCAGGCTGGAGCTATGGAGCTCTGGAGCTATGGAGCTCTGGTGCTATGGAAGTATGGAGCTCTGGAGCTATGGAAGTATGGCGCTATGGAGCTATGGAGCTCTGGAAGTATGGAGCTATGGAGCTCTGGAGGTATGGAGCTATGGAGCCCTGGAGCCCTGGAGCTATGGAGCCCTGGAGCCCTGGAGCTATGGAGCCCTGGAGCTATGGAGCTATGGAGCTATGGAGCCCTGGAGCTATGGAGCCCTGGAGCTATGGAGCTATGGAGCTCTGGTGCTATGGAGCTATGGAGCTCTGGTGCTATGGAGCTATGGAGCTCTGGTGCTATGGAGCTCTGGTGCTATGGAGCTATGGAGCTATGGAGCTCTGGTGCTATGGAGCTATGGAGCTCTGGTGCTATGGAGCTATGGAGCTCTGGTGCTATGGAGCTATGGAGCTCTGGTGCTATGGAGCTATGGAGCTCTGGTGCTATGGAGCTATGGAGCTCTGGAGGTATGGAGCTATGGAGGTATGGAGCCACCAGCCAGCACCCTCCGAGGCTGGATCAATGGAAGTGTTTTAGGTACCAGGCAGCCAAAGGGCCGAGGCCTCACGCTCGACCACGCCGGCGCAGAGTTCCAGCCGCTCGGATAAGCTCTGTCACTCACCCGCCGCGCAGCCACCGGTAACGGGGAAATGTCGCCGCCTGGCGGACACGCCGTTGTAAATGAATGGGCTTTCGCACTTAGTGCAATTTTAGCCAACTCCGTGGCTGCAAGTATGGAAGTATGGAGCTATGGAGCCACCAGCCAGCACCCTCCGCGGCTGGAGCTATGGAAGTATGGAGCTATGGAGCTATGGAGCTATGGAAGTATGGGGCTATGGAAGTCTGGAGCTATGGAGCTCTGGGGCTATGGAGCTCCGGGGCTATGGAGCTATGGAGCTCTGGGGCTATGGAGCTCCGGGGCTATGGAGCTATGGAGCTCCGGGGCTATGGAGCTCCGGGGCTATGGAGCTCCGGGGCTATGGAGCTATGGAGCTCCGGGGCTATGGAGCTCCGGGGCTATGGAGCTATGGAGCTCCGGGGCTATGGAGCTCCGGGGCTATGGAGCTCCGGGGCTATGGAGCTCCGGGGCTATGGAGCTATGGAGCTCCGGGGCTATGGAGCTCCGGGGCTATGGAGCTCCGGGGCTATGGAGCTATGGAGCTCCGGGGCTATGGAGCTCCGGGGCTATGGAGCTCCGGGGCTATGGAGCTCTGGAGCTATGGAAGTATGGATGATCCAGCACCCTCCGTGGCTGACCGCTGGTGCTCGGGGCCGGTGAACTCGGCACCCGCCTCCGGCGGGTGCCTCGGTGACCGCCGTCGCTTGGGGCCAGTGAACTCGGCACCCGCCTTCGGCGGGTGCCTCGGTGACCGGTTGTCGCTTGGGGCCAGTGAACTCGGCACCCGCCTTCGGCGGGTGCCTCGGTGACCGGTTGTCGCTTGGGGCCGGTGAACTCGGCACCCGCCTTCGGCGGGTGCCTCGGTGACCGGTTGTCGCTTGGGGCCGGTGAACTCGGCACCCGCCTTCGGCGGGTGCCTCGGTGGCGGTCGGGGTTGGTGCTTGGGGACCGGCTTCGCTTCTGGAAGTCTGGGGGAGGCGGTCTGGTGGTGGTGGCCGACGTTGATGGTGGTGGGGCGGGAAGAAGAAGGTTATAGTCCCCAGCCCGCCGCATAGGAAAATTTTAGGTACCAGGAGTGGATTTTTTTTTGCACCGGCGGTTAGTGGCCGACGCCTTGGTTTGGTGTCCGGGGAAAGTGCCTGCCGCCCGGCCCGGAGAAAGATTAGGCCCCCAGCCCGCCGCGGAGGAAAATTTTAGGTACCAGGAGTGGATTTTTTTTGGACCGGCGGCTAGGGGCCGACGCCTTGGTTTGGTGTCCGGAGAAAGTGCCTGCCGCCCGGCCCGGAGAAAGATTAGGCCCCCAGCCCGCCGCG
>NW_028232296.1:0-59904 GCF_054491065.1 Syngnathus leptorhynchus | reverse complement strand
TAAACCAAACGATGAAATTGGTTATTTTTTCATGTATAATGATCAACTCGATACTCCCTAGCCCCCAACAGCCTTTTTTTTCATAACACTTTAACCAGAGTGACGGGAGAGCGGCATTTCAGAAAACGTGCTTATCTCGGCGAGAAAAAGCGATTTCGGCAATAAAATTTAAAACGCGTGTAAAACATAAACCAAACGATGAAATTGGTTATTTCTTCATGTATAATGATCAACTCGATACTCCCTAGCCCCCAACAGCCTTTTTTTTCATAACACTTTAACCAGAGTGACGGGAGAGCGGCATTTCAGAAAACGTGCTTATCTCGGCGAGAAAAAGCGATTTCGGCAATAAAATTTAAAACGCGTGTAAAACATAAACCAAACGATGAAATTGGTTATTTCTTCATGTATAATGATCAACTCGATACTCCCTAGCCCCCAACAGCCTTTTTTTTCATAACACTTTAACCAGAGTGACGGGAGAGCGGCATTTCAGAAAACGTGCTTATCTCGGCGAGAAAAAGCGATTTCGGCAATAAAATTTAAAACGCGTGTAAAACATAAACCAAACGATGAAATTGCTTATTTCTTCATGTATAATGATCAACTCGATACTCCCTAGCCCCCAACAGCCTTTTTTTTCATAACACTTTAACCAGAGTGACGGGAGAGCGGCATTTCAGAAAACGTGCTTATCTCGGCGAGAAAAAGCGATTTCGGCAATAAAATTTAAAACGCGTGTAAAACATAAACCAAACGATGAAATTGGTTATTTCTTCATGTATAATGATCAACTCGATACTCCCTAGCCCCCAACAGCCTTTTTTTTCATAACACTTTAACCAGAGTGACGGGAGAGCGGCATTTCAGAAAACGTGCTTATCTCGGCGAGAAAAAGCGATTTCGGCAATAAAATTTAAAACGCGTGTAAAACATAAACCAAACGATGAAATTGGTTATTTCTTCATGTATAATGATCAACTCGATACTCCCTAGCCCCCAACAGCCTTTTTTTTCATAACACTTTAACCAGAGTGACGGGAGAGCGGCATTTCAGAAAACGTGCTTATCTCGGCGAGAAAAAGCGATTTCGGCAATAAAATTTAAAACGCGTGTAAAACATAAACCAAACGATGAAATTGGTTATTTCTTCATGTATAATGATCAACTCGATACTCCCTAGCCCCCAACAGCCTTTTTTTTCATAACACTTTAACCAGAGTGACGGGAGAGCGGCATTTCAGAAAACGTGCTTATCTCGGCGAGAAAAAGCGATTTCGGCAATAAAATTTAAAACGCGTGTAAAACATAAACCAAACGATGAAATTGGTTATTTCTTCATGTATAATGATCAACTCGAGTCGAGCTCCAGGGAGAGAGGCTGATTTTTCGCTTTTTGAGGCCGACCGACGAACCGGCGCGGGGCGGACTCAAAAGCCCGCAGAGCCGTAGGCACTTAGAAAAGTTTCGCCTTTGGCTGTGAGCTCCAGGGGGAGAGGCTGGTTTTGCGTTATTTTAGGCCGGCTGGAGAACCGGCGCGGGTCGGACGCACAATCGCCGCAGAGCCGTGGGCACTTAGAAAATTTTTGCCAAGTTGGCTCTGAGCGCCTGGTACCTAATATGGAAGTATAGAGGCCGACTTTCGGGCAAGATCACGCCGCGTTAGGCTTCCAGGACCCCGGCTAAGCAATTTTACCGGGCCGCCCGGTTCTTTTTTTGAACCAGCCCGGTTCTTTTTACACTTCCAGCTGGAGCTCAGCAGCGGCTTTTTGCGCAAGATCACGCCGGGTTAGGCTTCCAGGACCTCGGCTAAGCAATTCTACCGGGCCGCCCGGTTCTTTTTTTGAACCAGCCCGGTTCTTTTTACACTTCCAGCTGGAGCTCACGAGCGGCTTTTTGGACAAGATCACGCCGTGTTAGGCTTCCAGAGCCCCGGCTAAGCAATTTTACCGGCCCGCCCGGTTCTTTTTTTTAACCAGCCCGGTTCTTTTTACACTTCCAGCTGGAGCTCAGCAGCGGGTTTTTGGACAAGATCACGCCGTGTTAGGCTTCCAGAGCCCCGGCTAAGCAATTTTACAGGGTCGCCCGGTTCTTTTTTTTAACCAGCCCGGTTTTTTTTACACTTCCAGCTGGAGCTCAGCAGCGGCTTTTTGCACAGTATCACGCCGGGTTAGGCTTCCAGAGCCCCGGCTAAGCAATTTTACCGGGCCGCCCGGTTCTTTTTTTTAACCAGCCCGGTTCTTTTTACACTTCCAGCTGGAGCTCAGCAGCGGCTTTTTGGACAAGATCACGCCGTGTTAGGCTTCCAGAGCCCCGGCTAAGCAATTTTACCGGGTCGCCCGGTTCTTTTTTTTAACCAGCCCGCTTCTTTTTACACTTCCAGCTGGAGCTCAGCAGCGGCTTTTTGGACAAGATCACGCCGTGTTAGGCTTCCAGAGCCCCTGCTAAGCAATTTTACCGGGTCGCCCGGTTCTTTTTTTAACCAGCCCGGTTCTTTTTACACTTCCAGCTGGAGCTCAGCATCGTGTAAAACATAAACCAAACGATGAAATTGGTTATTTCTTCATGTATAATGATCAACTCGATACTCCCTAGCCCCCAACAGACTTTTTTTTCATAACACTTTAACCAGAGTGACGGGAGAGCGGCATTTCAGAAAACGTGCTTATCTCGGCGAGAAAAAGCGATTTCGGCAATAAAATTTAAAACGCGTGTAAAACATAAATCAAACGATGAAATTGGTTATTTCTTCATGTATAATGATCAACTCGATACTCCCTAGCCCCCAACAGCCTTTTTTTTCATAACACTTTAGACGGGAGAGCGGCATTTCAGAAAACGTGCTTATCTCGGCGAGAAAAAGAGATTTCGGCAATAAAATTTAAAACGCGTGTAAAACATAAACCAAACGATGAAATTGGTTATTTCTTCATGTATAATGATCAACTCGATACTCCCTAGCCCCCAACAGCCTTTTTTTTTCATAACACTTTAACCAGAGTGACGGGAGAGCGGCATTTCAGAAAACGTGCTTATCTCGGCGAGAAAAAGCGATTTCGGCAATAAAATTTAAAACGCGTGTAAAACATAAACCAAACGATGAAATTGGTTATTTCTTCATGTATAATGATCAACTCGAGTCGAGCTCCAGGGAGAGAGGCTGATTTTTCGCTTTTTGAGGCCGACCGACGAACCGGCGCGGGGCGGACTCAAAAGCCCGCAGAGCCGTAGGCACTTAGAAAAGTTTCGCCTTTGGCTGTGAGCTCCAGGGGGAGAGGCTGGTTTTGCGTTATTTTAGGCCGGCTGGAGAACCGGCGCGGGTCGGACGCACAATCCCCGCAGAGCCGTGGGCACTTAGAAAATTTTTGCCAAGTTGGCTCTGAGCGCCTGGTACCTAATATGGAAGTATAGAGGCCGACTTTCGGGCAAGATCACGCCGCGTTAGGCTTCCAGGACCCCGGCTAAGCAATTTTACCGGGCCGCCCGGTTCTTTTTTTGAACCAGACCGGTTCTTTTTACACTTCCAGCTGGAGCTCAGCAGCGGCTTTTTGCGCAAGATCACGCCGGGTTAGGCTTCCAGGACCTCGGCTAAGAAATTCTACCGGGCCGCCCGGTTCTTTTTTTGAACCAGCCGGGTTCTTTTTACACTTCCAGCTGGAGCTCACGAGCGGCTTTTTGGACAAGATCACGCCGTGTTAGGCTTCCAGAGCCCCGGCTAAGCAATTTTACCGGCCCGCCCGGTTCTTTTTTTTAACCAGCCCGGTTCTTTTTACACTTCCAGCTGGAGCTCAGCAGCGGGTTTTTGGACAAGATCACGCCGTGTTAGGCTTCCAGAGCCCCGGCTAAGCAATTTTACAGGGTCGCCCGGTTCTTTTTTTTAACCAGCCCGGTTTTTTTTACACTTCCAGGAGGAGCTCAGCAGCGGCTTTTTGCACAGTATCACGCCGGGTTAGGCTTCCAGAGCCCCGGCTAAGCAATTTTACCGGGCCGCCCGGTTCTTTTTTTTAACCAGCCCGGTTCTTTTTACACTTCCAGCTGGAGCTCAGCAGCGGCTTTTTGGACAAGATCACGCCGTGTTAGGCTTCCAGAGCCCCGGCTAAGCAATTTTACCGGGTCGCCCGGTTCTTTTTTTTAACCAGCCCGGTTCTTTTTACACTTCCAGCTGGAGCTCAGCAGCGGCTTTTTGGACAAGATCACGCCGTGTTAGGCTTCCAGAGCCCCGGCTAAGCAATTTTACCGGGTCGCCCGGTTCTTTTTTTAACCAGCCTGGTTCTTTTTACACTTCCAGCTGGAGCTCACCATCGTGTAAAACATAAACCAAACGATGAAATTGGTTTCTTCATGTATAATGATCAACTCGATACTCCCTAGCCCCCAACAGCCTTTTTTTTCATAACACTTTAACCAGAGTGACGGGAGAGCGGCATTTCAGAAAACGTGCTTATCTCGGCGAGAAAAAGCGATTTCGGCAATAAAATTTAAAACGCGTGTAAAACATAAACCAAACGATGAAATTGGTTATTTCTTCATGTATAATGATCAACTCGATACTCCCTAGCCCCCAACAGCCTTTTTTTTCATAACACTTTAACCAGAGTGACGGGAGAGCGGCATTTCAGAAAACGTGCTTATCTCGGCGAGAAAAAGCGATTTCGGCAATAAAATTTAAAACGCGTGTAAAACATAAACCAAACGATGAAATTGGTTATTTCTTCATGTATAATGATCAACTCGATACTCCCTAGCCCCCAACAGCCTTTTTTTTCATAACACTTTAACCAGAGTGACGGGAGAGCGGCATTTCAGAAAACGTGCTTATCTCGGCGAGAAAAAGCGATTTCGGCAATAAAATTTAAAACGCGTGTAAAACATAAACCAAACGATGAAATTGGTTATTTCTTCATGTATAATGATCAACTCGATACTCCCTAGCCCCCAACAGCCTTTTTTTTCATAACACTTTAACCAGAGTCACGGGAGAGCGGCATTTCAGAAAACGTGCTTATCTCGGCGAGAAAAAGCGATTTCGGCAATAAAATTTAAAACGCGTGTAAAACATAAACCAAACGATGAAATTGGTTATTTCTTCATGTATAATGATCAACTCGATACTCCCTAGCCCCCAACAGCCTTTTTTTTCATAACACTTTAACAGAGAGTGACGGGAGAGCGGCATTTCAGAAAACGTGCTTATCTCGGCGAGAAAAAGCGATTTCGGCAATAAAATTTAAAACGCGTGTAAAACATAAACCAAACGATGAAATTGGTTATTTCTTCATGTATAATGATCAACTCGATACTCCCTAGCCCCCAACAGCCTTTTTTTTCATAACACTTTAACCAGAGTGACGGGAGAGCGGCATTTCAGAAAACGTGCTTATCTCGGCGAGAAAAAGCGATTTCGGCAATAAAATTTAAAACGCGTGTAAAACATAAACCAAACGATGAAATTGGTTATTTCTTCATGTATAATGATCAACTCGATACTCCCTAGCCCCCAACAGCCTTTTTTTTCATAACACTTTAACCAGAGTGACGGGAGAGCGGCATTTCAGAAAACGTGCTTATCTCGGCGAGAAAAAGCGATTTCGGCAATAAAATTTAAAACGCGTGTAAAACATAAACCAAACGATGAAATTGGTTATTTCTTCATGTATAATGATCAACTCGATACTCCCTAGCCCCCAACAGCCTTTTTTTTCATAACACTTTAACCAGAGTGACGGGAGAGTGGCATTTCAGAAAACGTGCTTATCTCGGCGAGAAAAAGCGATTTCGGCAATAAAATTTAAAACGCGTGTAAAACATAAACCAAACGATGAAATTGGTTATTTCTTCATGTATAATGATCAACTCGATACTCCCTAGCCCCCAACAGCCTTTTTTTTCATAACACTTTAACCAGAGTGACGGGAGAGCGGCATTTCAGAAAACGTGCTTATCTCGGCGAGAAAAAGCGATTTCGGCAATAAAATTTAAAACGCGTGTAAAACATAAACCAAACGATGAAATTGGTTATTTCTTCATGTATAATGATCAACTCGATACTCCCTAGCCCCCAACAGCCTTTTTTTTCATAACACTTTAACCAGAGTGACGGGAGAGCGGCATTTCAGAAAACGTGCTTATCTCGGCGAGAAAAAGCGATTTCGGCAATAAAATTTAAAACGCGTGTAAAACATAAACCAAACGATGAAATTGGTTATTTCTTCATGTATAATGATCAACTCGATACTCCCTAGCCCCCAACAGCCTTTTTTTTCATAACACTTTAACCAGAGTGACGGGAGAGCGGCATTTCAGAAAACGTGCTTATCTCGGCGAGAAAAAGCGATTTCGGCAATAAAATTTAAAACGCGTGTAAAACATAAACCAAACGATGAAATTGGTTATTTCTTCATGTATAATGATCAACTCGATACTCCCTAGCCCCCAACAGCCTTTTTTTTCATAACACTTTAACCAGAGTGACGGGAGAGCGGCATTTCAGAAAACGTGCTTATCTCGGCGAGAAAAAGCGATTTCGGCAATAAAATTTAAAACGCGTGTAAAACATAAACCAAACGATGAAATTGGTTATTTCTTCATGTATAATGATCAACTCGATACTCCCTAGCCCCCAACAGCCTTTTTTTTCATAACACTTTAACCAGAGTGACGGGAGAGCGGCATTTCAGAAAACGTGCTTATCTCGGCGAGAAAAAGCGATTTCGGCAATAAAATTTAAAACGCGTGTAAAACATAAACCAAACGATGAAATTGGTTATTTCTTCATGTATAATGATCAACTCGATACTCCCTAGCCCCCAACAGCCTTTTTTTTCATAACACTTTAACCAGAGTGACGGGAGAGCGGCATTTCAGAAAACGTGCTTATCTCGGCGAGAAAAAGCGATTTCGGCAATAAAATTTAAAACGCGTGTAAAACATAAACCAAACGATGAAATTGGTTATTTCTTCATGTATAATGATCAACTCGATACTCCCTAGCCCCCAACAGCCTTTTTTTTCATAACACTTTAACCAGAGTGACGGGAGAGCGGCATTTCAGAAAACGTGCTTATCTCGGCGAGAAAAAGCGATTTCGGCAATAAAATTTAAAACGCGTGTAAAACATAAACCAAACGATGAAATTGGTTATTTCTTCATGTATAATGATCAACTCGATACTCCCTAGCCCCCAACAGCCTTTTTTTCATAACACTTTAACCAGAGTGACGGGAGAGCGGCATTTCAGAAAACGTGCTTATCTCGGCGAGAAAAAGCGATTTCGGCAATAAAATTTAAAACGCGTGTAAAACATAAACCAAACGATGAAATTGGTTATTTCTTCATGTATAATGATCAACTCGATACTCCCTAGCCCCCAACAGCCTTTTTTTTCATAACACTTTAACCAGAGTGACGGGAGAGCGGCATTTCAGAAAACGTGCTTATCTCGGCGAGAAAAAGCGATTTCGGCAATAAAATTTAAAACGCGTGTAAAACATAAACCAAACGATGAAATTGGTTATTTCTTCATGTATAATGATCAACTCGATACTCCCTAGCCCCCAACAGCCTTTTTTTTCATAACACTTTAACCAGAGTGACGGGAGAGCGGCATTTCAGAAAACGTGCTTATCTCGGCGAGAAAAAGCGATTTCGGCAATAAAATTTAAAACGCGTGTAAAACATAAACCAAACGATGAAATTGGTTATTTCTTCATGTATAATGATCAACTCGATACTCCCTAGCCCCCAACAGCCTTTTTTTTCATAACACTTTAACCAGAGTGACGGGAGAGCGGCATTTCAGAAAACGTGCTTATCTCGGCGAGAAAAAGCGATTTCGGCAATAAAATTTAAAACGCGTGTAAAACATAAACCAAACGATGAAATTGGTTATTTCTTCATGTATAATGATCAACTCGATACTCCCTAGCCCCCAACAGCCTTTTTTTTCATAACACTTTAACCAGAGTGACGGGAGAGCGGCATTTCAGAAAACGTGCTTATCTCGGCGAGAAAAAGCGATTTCGGCAATAAAATTTAAAACGCGTGTAAAACATAAACCAAACGATGAAATTGGTTATTTCTTCATGTATAATGATCAACTCGATACTCCCTAGCCCCCAACAGCCTTTTTTTTCATAACACTTTAACCAGAGTGACGGGAGAGCGGCATTTCAGAAAACGTGCTTATCTCGGCGAGAAAAAGCGATTTCGGCAATAAAATTTAAAACGCGTGTAAAACATAAACCAAACGATGAAATTGGTTATTTCTTCATGTATAATGATCAACTCGATACTCCCTAGCCCCCAACAGCCTTTTTTTTCATAACACTTTAACCAGAGTGACGGGAGAGCGGCATTTCAGAAAACGTGCTTATCTCGGCGAGAAAAAGCGATTTCGGCAATAAAATTTAAAACGCGTGTAAAACATAAACCAAACGATGAAATTGGTTATTTCTTCATGTATAATGATCAACTCGATACTCCCTAGCCCCCAACAGCCTTTTTTTTCATAACACTTTAACCAGAGTGACGGGAGAGCGGCATTTCAGAAAACGTGCTTATCTCGGCGAGAAAAAGCGATTTCGGCAATAAAATTTAAAACGCGTGTAAAACATAAACCAAACGATGAAATTGGTTATTTCTTCATGTATAATGATCAACTCGATACTCCCTAGCCCCCAACAGCCTTTTTTTTTCATAACACTTTAACCAGAGTGACGGGAGAGCGGCATTTCAGAAAACGTGCTTATCTCGGCGAGAAAAAGCGATTTCGGCAATAAAATTTAAAACGCGTGTAAAACATAAACCAAACGATGAAATTGGTTATTTCTTCATGTATAATGATCAACTCGATACTCCCTAGCCCCCAACAGCCTTTTTTTTCATAACACTTTAACCAGAGTGACGGGAGAGCGGCATTTCAGAAAACGTGCTTATCTCGGCGAGAAAAAGCGATTTCGGCAATAAAATTTAAAACGCGTGTAAAACATAAACCAAACGATGAAATTGGTTATTTCTTCATGTATAATGATCAACTCGATACTCCCTAGCCCCCAACAGCCTTTTTTTTCATAACACTTTAACCAGAGTGACGGGAGAGCGGCATTTCAGAAAACGTGCTTATCTCGGCGAGAAAAAGCGATTTCGGCAATAAAATTTAAAACGCGTGTAAAACATAAACCAAACGATGAAATTGGTTATTTCTTCATGTATAATGATCAACTCGATACTCCCTAGCCCCCAACAGCCTTTTTTTTCATAACACTTTAACCAGAGTGACGGGAGAGCGGCATTTCAGAAAACGTGCTTATCTCGGCGAGAAAAAGCGATTTCGGCAATAAAATTTAAAACGCGTGTAAAACATAAACCAAACGATGAAATTGGTTATTTCTTCATGTATAATGATCAACTCGATACTCCCTAGCCCCCAACAGCCTTTTTTTTCATAACACTTTAACCAGAGTGACGGGAGAGCGGCATTTCAGAAAACGTGCTTATCTCGGCGAGAAAAAGCGATTTCGGCAATAAAATTTAAAACGCGTGTAAAACATAAACCAAACGATGAAATTGGTTATTTCTTCATGTATAATGATCAACTCGATACTCCCTAGCCCCCAACAGCCTTTTTTTTCATAACACTTTAACCAGAGTGACGGGAGAGCGGCATTTCAGAAAACGTGCTTATCTCGGCGAGAAAAAGCGATTTCGGCAATAAAATTTAAAACGCGTGTAAAACATAAACCAAACGATGAAATTGGTTATTTCTTCATGTATAATGATCAACTCGATACTCCCTAGCCCCCAACAGCCTTTTTTTTCATAACACTTTAACCAGAGTGACGGGAGAGCGGCATTTCAGAAAACGTGCTTATCTCGGCGAGAAAAAGCGATTTCGGCAATAAAATTTAAAACGCGTGTAAAACATAAACCAAACGATGAAATTGGTTATTTCTTCATGTATAATGATCAACTCGATACTCCCTAGCCCCCAACAGCCTTTTTTTTCATAACACTTTAACCAGAGTGACGGGAGAGCGGCATTTCAGAAAACGTGCTTATCTCGGCGAGAAAAAGCGATTTCGGCAATAAAATTTAAAACGCGTGTAAAACATAAACCAAACGATGAAATTGGTTATTTCTTCATGTATAATGATCAACTCGATACTCCCTAGCCCCCAACAGCCTTTTTTTTCATAACACTTTAACCAGAGTGACGGGAGAGCGGCATTTCAGAAAACGTGCTTATCTCGGCGAGAAAAAGCGATTTCGGCAATAAAATTTAAAACGCGTGTAAAACATAAACCAAACGATGAAATTGGTTATTTCTTCATGTATAATGATCAACTCGATACTCCCTAGCCCCCAACAGCCTTTTTTTTCATAACACTTTAACCAGAGTGACGGGAGAGCGGCATTTCAGAAAACGTGCTTATCTCGGCGAGAAAAAGCGATTTCGGCAATAAAATTTAAAACGCGTGTAAAACATAAACCAAACGATGAAATTGGTTATTTCTTCATGTATAATGATCAACTCGATACTCCCTAGCCCCCAACAGCCTTTTTTTTCATAACACTTTAACCAGAGTGACGGGGAGAGCGGCATTTCAGAAAACGTGCTTATCTCGGCGAGAAAAAGCGATTTCGGCAATAAAATTTAAAACGCGTGTAAAACATAAACCAAACGATGAAATTGGTTATTTCTTCATGTATAATGATCAACTCGATACTCCCTAGCCCCCAACAGCCTTTTTTTTCATAACACTTTAACCAGAGTGACGGGAGAGCGGCATTTCAGAAAACGTGCTTATCTCGGCGAGAAAAAGCGATTTCGGCAATAAAATTTAAAACGCGTGTAAAACATAAACCAAACGATGAAATTGGTTATTTCTTCATGTATAATGATCAACTCGATACTCCCTAGCCCCCAACAGCCTTTTTTTTCATAACACTTTAACCAGAGTGACGGGAGAGCGGCATTTCAGAAAACGTGCTTATCTCGGCGAGAAAAAGCGATTTCGGCAATAAAATTTAAAACGCGTGTAAAACATAAACCAAACGATGAAATTGGTTATTTCTTCATGTATAATGATCAACTCGATACTCCCTAGCCCCCAACAGCCTTTTTTTTCATAACACTTTAACCAGAGTGACGGGAGAGCGGCATTTCAGAAAACGTGCTTATCTCGGCGAGAAAAAGCGATTTCGGCAATAAAATTTAAAACGCGTGTAAAACATAAACCAAACGATGAAATTGGTTATTTCTTCATGTATAATGATCAACTCGATACTCCCTAGCCCCCAACAGCCTTTTTTTTCATAACACTTTAACCAGAGTGACGGGAGAGCGGCATTTCAGAAAACGTGCTTATCTCGGCGAGAAAAAGCGATTTCGGCAATAAAATTTAAAACGCGTGTAAAACATAAACCAAACGATGAAATTGGTTATTTCTTCATGTATAATGATCAACTCGATACTCCCTAGCCCCCAACAGCCTTTTTTTTCATAACACTTTAACCAGAGTGACGGGAGAGCGGCATTTCAGAAAACGTGCTTATCTCGGCGAGAAAAAGCGATTTCGGCAATAAAATTTAAAACGCGTGTAAAACATAAACCAAACGATGAAATTGGTTATTTCTTCATGTATAATGATCAACTCGATACTCCCTAGCCCCCAACAGCCTTTTTTTTCATAACACTTTAACCAGAGTGACGGGGAGAGCGGCATTTCAGAAAACGTGCTTATCTCGGCGAGAAAAAGCGATTTCGGCAATAAAATTTAAAACGCGTGTAAAACATAAACCAAACGATGAAATTGGTTATTTCTTCATGTATAATGATCAACTCGATACTCCCTAGCCCCCAACAGCCTTTTTTTTCATAACACTTTAACCAGAGTGACGGGAGAGCGGCATTTCAGAAAACGTGCTTATCTCGGCGAGAAAAAGCGATTTCGGCAATAAAATTTAAAACGCGTGTAAAACATAAACCAAACGATGAAATTGGTTATTTCTTCATGTATAATGATCAACTCGATACTCCCTAGCCCCCAACAGCCTTTTTTTTCATAACACTTTAACCAGAGTGACGGGAGAGCGGCATTTCAGAAAACGTGCTTATCTCGGCGAGAAAAAGCGATTTCGGCAATAAAATTTAAAACGCGTGTAAAACATAAACCAAACGATGAAATTGGTTATTTCTTCATGTATAATGATCAACTCGATACTCCCTAGCCCCCAACAGCCTTTTTTTTCATAACACTTTAACCAGAGTGACGGGAGAGCGGCATTTCAGAAAACGTGCTTATCTCGGCGAGAAAAAGCGATTTCGGCAATAAAATTTAAAACGCGTGTAAAACATAAACCAAACGATGAAATTGGTTATTTCTTCATGTATAATGATCAACTCGATACTCCCTAGCCCCCAACAGCCTTTTTTTTCATAACACTTTAACCAGAGTGACGGGAGAGCGGCATTTCAGAAAACGTGCTTATCTCGGCGAGAAAAAGCGATTTCGGCAATAAAATTTAAAACGCGTGTAAAACATAAACCAAACGATGAAATTGGTTATTTCTTCATGTATAATGATCAACTCGATACTCCCTAGCCCCCAACAGCCTTTTTTTTCATAACACTTTAACCAGAGTGACGGGAGAGCGGCATTTCAGAAAACGTGCTTATCTCGGCGAGAAAAAGCGATTTCGGCAATAAAATTTAAAACGCGTGTAAAACATAAACCAAACGATGAAATTGGTTATTTCTTCATGTATAATGATCAACTCGATACTCCCTAGCCCCCAACAGCCTTTTTTTTCATAACACTTTAACCAGAGTGACGGGAGAGCGGCATTTCAGAAAACGTGCTTATCTCGGCGAGAAAAAGCGATTTCGGCAATAAAATTTAAAACGCGTGTAAAACATAAACCAAACGATGAAATTGGTTATTTCTTCATGTATAATGATCAACTCGATACTCCCTAGCCCCCAACAGCCTTTTTTTTCATAACACTTTAACCAGAGTGACGGGAGAGCGGCATTTCAGAAAACGTGCTTATCTCGGCGAGAAAAAGCGATTTCGGCAATAAAATTTAAAACGCGTGTAAAACATAAACCAAACGATGAAATTGGTTATTTCTTCATGTATAATGATCAACTCGATACTCCCTAGCCCCCAACAGCCTTTTTTTTCATAACACTTTAACCAGAGTGACGGGAGAGCGGCATTTCAGAAAACGTGCTTATCTCGGCGAGAAAAAGCGATTTCGGCAATAAAATTTAAAACGCGTGTAAAACATAAACCAAACGATGAAATTGGTTATTTCTTCATGTATAATGATCAACTCGATACTCCCTAGCCCCCAACAGCCTTTTTTTTCATAACACTTTAACCAGAGTGACGGGAGAGCGGCATTTCAGAAAACGTGCTTATCTCGGCGAGAAAAAGCGATTTCGGCAATAAAATTTAAAACGCGTGTAAAACATAAACCAAACGATGAAATTGGTTATTTCTTCATGTATAATGATCAACTCGATACTCCCTAGCCCCCAACAGCCTTTTTTTTTCATAACACTTTAACCAGAGTGACGGGAGAGCGGCATTTCAGAAAACGTGCTTATCTCGGCGAGAAAAAGCGATTTCGGCAATAAAATTTAAAACGCGTGTAAAACATAAACCAAACGATGAAATTGGTTATTTCTTCATGTATAATGATCAACTCGATACTCCCTAGCCCCCAACAGCCTTTTTTTTTCATAACACTTTAACCAGAGTGACGGGAGAGCGGCATTTCAGAAAACGTGCTTATCTCGGCGAGAAAAAGCGATTTCGGCAATAAAATTTAAAACGCGTGTAAAACATAAACCAAACGATGAAATTGGTTATTTCTTCATGTATAATGATCAACTCGATACTCCCTAGCCCCCAACAGCCTTTTTTTTCATAACACTTTAACCAGAGTGACGGGAGAGCGGCATTTCAGAAAACGTGCTTATCTCGGCGAGAAAAAGCGATTTCGGCAATAAAATTTAAAACGCGTGTAAAACATAAACCAAACGATGAAATTGGTTATTTCTTCATGTATAATGATCAACTCGATACTCCCTAGCCCCCAACAGCCTTTTTTTTCATAACACTTTAACCAGAGTGACGGGAGAGCGGCATTTCAGAAAACGTGCTTATCTCGGCGAGAAAAAGCGATTTCGGCAATAAAATTTAAAACGCGTGTAAAACATAAACCAAACGATGAAATTGGTTATTTCTTCATGTATAATGATCAACTCGATACTCCCTAGCCCCAACAGCCTTTTTTTCATAACACTTTAACCGAGGTGACGGGAGAGCGGCATTTCAGAAAACTTGCTTATCTCGGCGAGAAAAAGCGATTTCGCAATAAAATTTAAAACGCGTGTAAAACATAAACCAAACGATGAAATTGGTTATTTCTTCATGTATAATGATCAACTCGATACTCCCTAGCCCCCAACAGCCTTTTTTTTCATAACACTTTAACCAGAGTGACGGGAGAGCGGCATTTCAGAAAACGTGCTTATCTCGGCGAGAAAAAGCGATTTCGGCAATAAAATTTAAAACGCGTGTAAAACATAAACCAAACGATGAAATTGGTTATTTCTTCATGTATAATGATCAACTCGATACTCCCTAGCCCCCAACAGCCTTTTTTTTCATAACACTTTAACCAGAGTGACGGGAGAGCGGCATTTCAGAAAACGTGCTTATCTCGGCGAGAAAAAGCGATTTCGGCAATAAAATTTAAAACGCGTGTAAAACATAAACCAAACGATGAAATTGGTTATTTCTTCATGTATAATGATCAACTCGATACTCCCTAGCCCCCAACAGCCTTTTTTTTCATAACACTTTAACCAGAGTGACGGGAGAGCGGCATTTCAGAAAACGTGCTTATCTCGGCGAGAAAAAGCGATTTCGGCAATAAAATTTAAAACGCGTGTAAAACATAAACCAAACGATGAAATTGGTTATTTCTTCATGTATAATGATCAACTCGATACTCCCTAGCCCCCAACAGCCTTTTTTTTCATAACACTTTAACCAGAGTGACGGGAGAGCGGCATTTCAGAAAACGTGCTTATCTCGGCGAGAAAAAGCGATTTCGGCAATAAAATTTAAAACGCGTGTAAAACATAAACCAAACGATGAAATTGGTTATTTCTTCATGTATAATGATCAACTCGATACTCCCTAGCCCCCAACAGCCTTTTTTTTCATAACACTTTAACCAGAGTGACGGGAGAGCGGCATTTCAGAAAACGTGCTTATCTCGGCGAGAAAAAGCGATTTCGGCAATAAAATTTAAAACGCGTGTAAAACATAAACCAAACGATGAAATTGGTTATTTCTTCATGTATAATGATCAACTCGATACTCCCTAGCCCCCAACAGCCTTTTTTTTCATAACACTTTAACCAGAGTGACGGGAGAGCGGCATTTCAGAAAACGTGCTTATCTCGGCGAGAAAAAGCGATTTCGGCAATAAAATTTAAAACGCGTGTAAAACATAAACCAAACGATGAAATTGGTTATTTCTTCATGTATAATGATCAACTCGATACTCCCTAGCCCCCAACAGCCTTTTTTTTCATAACACTTTAACCAGAGTGACGGGAGAGCGGCATTTCAGAAAACGTGCTTATCTCGGCGAGAAAAAGCGATTTCGGCAATAAAATTTAAAACGCGTGTAAAACATAAACCAAACGATGAAATTGGTTATTTCTTCATGTATAATGATCAACTCGATACTCCCTAGCCCCCAACAGCCTTTTTTTTCATAACACTTTAACCAGAGTGACGGGAGAGCGGCATTTCAGAAAACGTGCTTATCTCGGCGAGAAAAAGCGATTTCGGCAATAAAATTTAAAACGCGTGTAAAACATAAACCAAACGATGAAATTGGTTATTTCTTCATGTATAATGATCAACTCGATACTCCCTAGCCCCCAACAGCCTTTTTTTTCATAACACTTTAACCAGAGTGACGGGAGAGCGGCATTTCAGAAAACGTGCTTATCTCGGCGAGAAAAAGCGATTTCGGCAATAAAATTTAAAACGCGTGTAAAACATAAACCAAACGATGAAATTGGTTATTTCTTCATGTATAATGATCAACTCGATACTCCCTAGCCCCCAACAGCCTTTTTTTTCATAACACTTTAACCAGAGTGACGGGAGAGCGGCATTTCAGAAAACGTGCTTATCTCGGCGAGAAAAAGCGATTTCGGCAATAAAATTTAAAACGCGTGTAAAACATAAACCAAACGATGAAATTGGTTATTTCTTCATGTATAATGATCAACTCGATACTCCCTAGCCCCCAACAGCCTTTTTTTTCATAACACTTTAACCAGAGTGACGGGAGAGCGGCATTTCAGAAAACGTGCTTATCTCGGCGAGAAAAAGCGATTTCGGCAATAAAATTTAAAACGCGTGTAAAACATAAACCAAACGATGAAATTGGTTATTTCTTCATGTATAATGATCAACTCGATACTCCCTAGCCCCCAACAGCCTTTTTTTTCATAACACTTTAACCAGAGTGACGGGAGAGCGGCATTTCAGAAAACGTGCTTATCTCGGCGAGAAAAAGCGATTTCGGCAATAAAATTTAAAACGCGTGTAAAACATAAACCAAACGATGAAATTGGTTATTTCTTCATGTATAATGATCAACTCGATACTCCCTAGCCCCCAACAGCCTTTTTTTTCATAACACTTTAACCAGAGTGACGGGAGAGCGGCATTTCAGAAAACGTGCTTATCTCGGCGAGAAAAAGCGATTTCGGCAATAAAATTTAAAACGCGTGTAAAACATAAACCAAACGATGAAATTGGTTATTTCTTCATGTATAATGATCAACTCGATACTCCCTAGCCCCCAACAGCCTTTTTTTTCATAACACTTTAACCAGAGTGACGGGAGAGCGGCATTTCAGAAAACGTGCTTATCTCGGCGAGAAAAAGCGATTTCGGCAATAAAATTTAAAACGCGTGTAAAACATAAACCAAACGATGAAATTGGTTATTTCTTCATGTATAATGATCAACTCGATACTCCCTAGCCCCCAACAGCCTTTTTTTTCATAACACTTTAACCAGAGTGACGGGAGAGCGGCATTTCAGAAAACGTGCTTATCTCGGCGAGAAAAAGCGATTTCGGCAATAAAATTTAAAACGCGTGTAAAACATAAACCAAACGATGAAATTGGTTATTTCTTCATGTATAATGATCAACTCGATACTCCCTAGCCCCCAACAGCCTTTTTTTTCATAACACTTTAACCAGAGTGACGGGAGAGCGGCATTTCAGAAAACGTGCTTATCTCGGCGAGAAAAAGCGATTTCGGCAATAAAATTTAAAACGCGTGTAAAACATAAACCAAACGATGAAATTGGTTATTTCTTCATGTATAATGATCAACTCGATACTCCCTAGCCCCCAACAGCCTTTTTTTTCATAACACTTTAACCAGAGTGACGGGAGAGCGGCATTTCAGAAAACGTGCTTATCTCGGC
Source organism: Syngnathus leptorhynchus (assembly GCF_054491065.1). Lineage (NCBI taxonomy): Eukaryota > Metazoa > Chordata > Actinopteri > Syngnathiformes > Syngnathidae > Syngnathus > Syngnathus leptorhynchus. The sequence goes on along the minus strand of NW_028232296.1, from coordinate 42,361 downwards.
GAGAAAAAGCGATTTCGGCAATAAAATTTAAAACGCGTGTAAAACATAAACCAAACGATGAAATTGGTTATTTCTTCATGTATAATGATCAACTCGATACTCCCTAGCCCCCAACAGCCTTTTTTTTCATAACACTTTAACCAGAGTGACGGGAGAGCGGCATTTCAGAAAACGTGCTTATCTCGGCGAGAAAAAGCGATTTCGGCAATAAAATTTAAAACGCGTGTAAAACATAAACCAAACGATGAAATTGGTTATTTCTTCATGTATAATGATCAACTCGATACTCCCTAGCCCCCAACAGCCTTTTTTTTCATAACACTTTAACCAGAGTGACGGGAGAGCGGCATTTCAGAAAACGTGCTTATCTCGGCGAGAAAAAGCGATTTCGGCAATAAAATTTAAAACGCGTGTAAAACATAAACCAAACGATGAAATTGGTTATTTCTTCATGTATAATGATCAACTCGATACTCCCTAGCCCCCAACAGCCTTTTTTTTCATAACACTTTAACCAGAGTGACGGGAGAGCGGCATTTCAGAAAACGTGCTTATCTCGGCGAGAAAAAGCGATTTCGGCAATAAAATTTAAAACGCGTGTAAAACATAAACCAAACGATGAAATTGGTTATTTCTTCATCGTATAATGATCAACTCGATACTCCCTAGCCCCCAACAGCCTTTTTTTTCATAACACTTTAACCAGAGTGACGGGAGAGCGGCATTTCAGAAAACGTGCTTATCTCGGCGAGAAAAAGCGATTTCGGCAATAAAATTTAAAACGCGTGTAAAACATAAACCAAACGATGAAATTGGTTATTTCTTCATGTATAATGATCAACTCGATACTCCCTAGCCCCCAACAGCCTTTTTTTTCATAACACTTTAACCAGAGTGACGGGAGAGCGGCATTTCAGAAAACGTGCTTATCTCGGCGAGAAAAAGCGATTTCGGCAATAAAATTTAAAACGCGTGTAAAACATAAACCAAACGATGAAATTGGTTATTTCTTCATGTATAATGATCAACTCGATACTCCCTAGCCCCCAACAGCCTTTTTTTTCATAACACTTTAACCAGAGTGACGGGAGAGCGGCATTTCAGAAAACGTGCTTATCTCGGCGAGAAAAAGCGATTTCGGCAATAAAATTTAAAACGCGTGTAAAACATAAACCAAACGATGAAATTGGTTATTTCTTCATGTATAATGATCAACTCGATACTCCCTAGCCCCCAACAGCCTTTTTTTTCATAACACTTTAACCAGAGTGACGGGAGAGCGGCATTTCAGAAAACGTGCTTATCTCGGCGAGAAAAAGCGATTTCGGCAATAAAATTTAAAACGCGTGTAAAACATAAACCAAACGATGAAATTGGTTATTTCTTCATGTATAATGATCAACTCGATACTCCCTAGCCCCCAACAGCCTTTTTTTTCATAACACTTTAACCAGAGTGACGGGAGAGCGGCATTTCAGAAAACGTGCTTATCTCGGCGAGAAAAAGCGATTTCGGCAATAAAATTTAAAACGCGTGTAAAACATAAACCAAACGATGAAATTGGTTATTTCTTCATGTATAATGATCAACTCGATACTCCCTAGCCCCCAACAGCCTTTTTTTTCATAACACTTTAACCAGAGTGACGGGAGAGCGGCATTTCAGAAAACGTGCTTATCTCGGCGAGAAAAAGCGATTTCGGCAATAAAATTTAAAACGCGTGTAAAACATAAACCAAACGATGAAATTGGTTATTTCTTCATGTATAATGATCAACTCGATACTCCCTAGCCCCCAACAGCCTTTTTTTTCATAACACTTTAACCAGAGTGACGGGAGAGCGGCATTTCAGAAAACGTGCTTATCTCGGCGAGAAAAAGCGATTTCGGCAATAAAATTTAAAACGCGTGTAAAACATAAACCAAACGATGAAATTGGTTATTTCTTCATGTATAATGATCAACTCGATACTCCCTAGCCCCCAACAGCCTTTTTTTTCATAACACTTTAACCAGAGTGACGGGAGAGCGGCATTTCAGAAAACGTGCTTATCTCGGCGAGAAAAAGCGATTTCGGCAATAAAATTTAAAACGCGTGTAAAACATAAACCAAACGATGAAATTGGTTATTTCTTCATGTATAATGATCAACTCGATACTCCCTAGCCCCCAACAGCCTTTTTTTTCATAACACTTTAACCAGAGTGACGGGAGAGCGGCATTTCAGAAAACGTGCTTATCTCGGCGAGAAAAAGCGATTTCGGCAATAAAATTTAAAACGCGTGTAAAACATAAACCAAACGATGAAATTGGTTATTTCTTCATGTATAATGATCAACTCGATACTTCCCTAGCCCCCAACAGCCTTTTTTTTCATAACACTTTAACCAGAGTGACGGGAGAGCGGCATTTCAGAAAACGTGCTTATCTCGGCGAGAAAAAGCGATTTCGGCAATAAAATTTAAAACGCGTGTAAAACATAAACCAAACGATGAAATTGGTTATTTCTTCATGTATAATGATCAACTCGATACTCCCTAGCCCCCAACAGCCTTTTTTTTCATAACACTTTAACCAGAGTGACGGGAGAGCGGCATTTCAGAAAACGTGCTTATCTCGGCGAGAAAAAGCGATTTCGGCAATAAAATTTAAAACGCGTGTAAAACATAAACCAAACGATGAAATTGGTTATTTCTTCATGTATAATGATCAACTCGATACTCCCTAGCCCCCAACAGCCTTTTTTTTCATAACACTTTAACCAGAGTGACGGGAGAGCGGCATTTCAGAAAACGTGCTTATCTCGGCGAGAAAAAGCGATTTCGGCAATAAAATTTAAAACGCGTGTAAAACATAAACCAAACGATGAAATTGGTTATTTCTTCATGTATAATGATCAACTCGATACTCCCTAGCCCCCAACAGCCTTTTTTTTCATAACACTTTAACCAGAGTGACGGGAGAGCGGCATTTCAGAAAACGTGCTTATCTCGGCGAGAAAAAGCGATTTCGGCAATAAAATTTAAAACGCGTGTAAAACATAAACCAAACGATGAAATTGGTTATTTCTTCATGTATAATGATCAACTCGATACTCCCTAGCCCCCAACAGCCTTTTTTTTCATAACACTTTAACCAGAGTGACGGGAGAGCGGCATTTCAGAAAACGTGCTTATCTCGGCGAGAAAAAGCGATTTCGGCAATAAAATTTAAAACGCGTGTAAAACATAAACCAAACGATGAAATTGGTTATTTCTTCATGTATAATGATCAACTCGATACTCCCTAGCCCCCAACAGCCTTTTTTTTCATAACACTTTAACCAGAGTGACGGGAGAGCGGCATTTCAGAAAAGCGTGCTTATCTCGGCGAGAAAAAGCGATTTCGGCAATAAAATTTAAAACGCGTGTAAAACATAAACCAAACGATGAAATTGGTTATTTCTTCATGTATAATGATCAACTCGATACTCCCTAGCCCCCAACAGCCTTTTTTTTCATAACACTTTAACCAGAGTGACGGGAGAGCGGCATTTCAGAAAACGTGCTTATCTCGGCGAGAAAAAGCGATTTCGGCAATAAAATTTAAAACGCGTGTAAAACATAAACCAAACGATGAAATTGGTTATTTCTTCATGTATAATGATCAACTCGATACTCCCTAGCCCCCAACAGCCTTTTTTTTCATAACACTTTAACCAGAGTGACGGGAGAGCGGCATTTCAGAAAACGTGCTTATCTCGGCGAGAAAAAGCGATTTCGGCAATAAAATTTAAAACGCGTGTAAAACATAAACCAAACGATGAAATTGGTTATTTCTTCATGTATAATGATCAACTCGATACTCCCTAGCCCCCAACAGCCTTTTTTTTCATAACACTTTAACCAGAGTGACGGGAGAGCGGCATTTCAGAAAACGTGCTTATCTCGGCGAGAAAAAGCGATTTCGGCAATAAAATTTAAAACGCGTGTAAAACATAAACCAAACGATGAAATTGGTTATTTCTTCATGTATAATGATCAACTCGATACTCCCTAGCCCCCAACAGCCTTTTTTTTCATAACACTTTAACCAGAGTGACGGGAGAGCGGCATTTCAGAAAACGTGCTTATCTCGGCGAGAAAAAGCGATTTCGGCAATAAAATTTGCGTGTAAAACATAAACCAAACGATGAAATTGGTTATTTCTTCATGTATAATGATCAACTCGATACTCCCTAGCCCCCAACAGCCTTTTTTTTCATAACACTTTAACCAGAGTGACGGGAGAGCGGCATTTCAGAAAACGTGCTTATCTCGGCGAGAAAAAGCGATTTCGGCAATAAAATTTAAAACGCGTGTAAAACATAAACCAAACGATGAAATTGGTTATTTCTTCATGTATAATGATCAACTCGATACTCCCTAGCCCCCAACAGCCTTTTTTTTCATAACACTTTAACCAGAGTGACGGGAGAGCGGCATTTCAGAAAACGTGCTTATCTCGGCGAGAAAAAGCGATTTCGGCAATAAAATTTAAAACGCGTGTAAAACATAAACCAAACGATGAAATTGGTTATTTCTTCATGTATAATGATCAACTCGATACTCCCTAGCCCCCAACAGCCTTTTTTTTCATAACACTTTAACCAGAGTGACGGGAGAGCGGCATTTCAGAAAACGTGCTTATCTCGGCGAGAAAAAGCGATTTCGGCAATAAAATTTAAAACGCGTGTAAAACATAAACCAAACGATGAAATTGGTTATTTCTTCATGTATAATGATCAACTCGATACTCCCTAGCCCCCAACAGCCTTTTTTTTCATAACACTTTAACCAGAGTGACGGGAGAGCGGCATTTCAGAAAACGTGCTTATCTCGGCGAGAAAAAGCGATTTCGGCAATAAAATTTAAAACGCGTGTAAAACATAAACCAAACGATGAAATTGGTTATTTCTTCATGTATAATGATCAACTCGATACTCCCTAGCCCCCAACAGCCTTTTTTTTCATAACACTTTAACCAGAGTGACGGGAGAGCGGCATTTCAGAAAACGTGCTTATCTCGGCGAGAAAAAGCGATTTCGGCAATAAAATTTAAAACGCGTGTAAAACATAAACCAAACGATGAAATTGGTTATTTCTTCATGTATAATGATCAACTCGATACTCCCTAGCCCCCAACAGCCTTTTTTTTCATAACACTTTAACCAGAGTGACGGGAGAGCGGCATTTCAGAAAACGTGCTTATCTCGGCGAGAAAAAGCGATTTCGGCAATAAAATTTAAAACGCGTGTAAAACATAAACCAAACGATGAAATTGGTTATTTCTTCATGTATAATGATCAACTCGATACTCCCTAGCCCCCAACAGCCTTTTTTTTCATAACACTTTAACCAGAGTGACGGGAGAGCGGCATTTCAGAAAACGTGCTTATCTCGGCGAGAAAAAGCGATTTCGGCAATAAAATTTAAAACGCGTGTAAACATAAACCAAACGATGAAATTGGTTATTTCTTCATGTATAATGATCAACTCGATACTCCCTAGCCCCCAACAGCCTTTTTTTTCATAACACTTTAACCAGAGTGACGGGAGAGCGGCATTTCAGAAAACGTGCTTATCTCGGCGAGAAAAAGCGATTTCGGCAATAAAATTTAAAACGCGTGTAAAACATAAACCAAACGATGAAATTGGTTATTTCTTCATGTATAATGATCAACTCGATTCTCCCTAGCCCCCAACAGCCTTTTTTTTCATAACACTTTAACCAGAGTGACGGGAGAGCGGCATTTCAGAAAACGTGCTTATCTCGGCGAGAAAAAGCGATTTCGGCAATAAAATTTAAAACGCGTGTAAAACATAAACCAAACGATGAAATTGGTTATTTCTTCATGTATAATGATCAACTCGATACTCCCTAGCCCCCAACAGCCTTTTTTTTCATAACACTTTAACCAGAGTGACGGGAGAGCGGCATTTCAGAAAACGTGCTTATCTCGGCGAGAAAAAGCGATTTCGGCAATAAAATTTAAAACGCGTGTAAAACATAAACCAAACGATGAAATTGGTTATTTCTTCATGTATAATGATCAACTCGATACTCCCTAGCCCCCAACAGCCTTTTTTTTCATAACACTTTAACCAGAGTGACGGGAGAGCGGCATTTCAGAAAACGTGCTTATCTCGGCGAGAAAAAGCGATTTCGGCAATAAAATTTAAAACGCGTGTAAAACATAAACCAAACGATGAAATTGGTTATTTCTTCATGTAAAATGATCAACTCGATACTCCCTAGCCCCCAACAGCCTTTTTTTTCATAACACTTTAACCAGAGTGACGGGAGAGCGGCATTTCAGAAAACGTGCTTATCTCGGCGAGAAAAAGCGATTTCGGCAATAAAATTTAAAACGCGTGTAAAACATAAACCAAACGATGAAATTGGTTATTTCTTCATGTATAATGATCAACTCGATACTCCCTAGCCCCCAACAGCCTTTTTTTTCATAACACTTTAACCAGAGTGACGGGAGAGCGGCATTTCAGAAAACGTGCTTATCTCGGCGAGAAAAAGCGATTTCGGCAATAAAATTTAAAACGCGTGTAAAACATAAACCAAACGATGAAATTGGTTATTTCTTCATGTATAATGATCAACTCGATACTCCCTAGCCCCCAACAGCCTTTTTTTTCATAACACTTTAACCAGAGTGACGGGAGAGCGGCATTTCAGAAAACGTGCTTATCTCGGCGAGAAAAAGCGATTTCGGCAATAAAATTTAAAACGCGTGTAAAACATAAACCAAACGATGAAATTGGTTATTTCTTCATGTATAATGATCAACTCGATACTCCCTAGCCCCCAACAGCCTTTTTTTTCATAACACTTTAACCAGAGTGACGGGAGAGCGGCATTTCAGAAAACGTGCTTATCTCGGCGAGAAAAAGCGATTTCGGCAATAAAATTTAAAACGTGTGTAAAAGATAAACCAAACGATGAAATTGGTTATTTCTTCATGTATAATGATCAACTCGATACTCCCTAGCCCCCAACAGCCTTTTTTTTCATAACACTTTAACCAGAGTGACGGGAGAGCGGCATTTCGGAAAACGTGCTTATCTCGGCGAGAAAAAGCGATTTCGGCAATAAAATTTAAAACGCGTGTAAAACATAAACCAAACGATGAAATTGGTTATTTCTTCATGTATAATGATCAACTCGATACTCCCTAGCCCCCAACAGCCTTTTTTTTCATAACACTTTAACCAGAGTGACGGGAGAGCGGCATTTCAGAAAACGTGCTTATCTCGGCGAGAAAAAGCGATTTCGGCAATAAAATTTAAAACGCGTGTAAAACATAAACCAAACGATGAAATTGGTTATTTCTTCATGTATAATGATCAACTCGATACTCCCTAGCCCCCAACAGCCTTTTTTTTCATAACACTTTAACCAGAGTGACGGGAGAGCGGCATTTCAGAAAACGTGCTTATCTCGGGGAGAAAAAGCGATTTCGGCAATAAAATTTAAAACGCGTGTAAAACATAAACCAAACGATGAAATTGGTTATTTCTTCATGTATAATGATCAACTCGATACTCCCTAGCCCCCAACAGCCTTTTTTTTCATAACACTTTAACCAGAGTGACGGGAGAGCGGCATTTCAGAAAACGTGCTTATCTCGGCGAGAAAAAGCGATTTCGGCAATAAAATTTAAAACGCGTGTAAAACATAAACCAAACGATGAAATTGGTTATTTCTTCATGTATAATGATCAACTCGATACTCCCTAGCCCCCAACAGCCTTTTTTTTCATAACACTTTAACCAGAGTGACGGGAGAGCGGCATTTCAGAAAACGTGCTTATCTCGGCGAGAAAAAGCGATTTCGGCAATAAAATTTAAAACGCGTGTAACATAAACCAAACGATGAAATTGGTTATTTCTTCATGTATAATGATCAACTCGATACTCCCTAGCCCCCAACAGCCTTTTTTTTCATAACACTTTAACCAGAGTGACGGGAGAGCGGCATTTCAGAAAACGTGCTTATCTCGGCGAGAAAAAGCGATTTCGGCAATAAAATTTAAAACGCGTGTAAAACATAAACCGAACGATGAAATTGGTTATTTCTTCATGTAAAATGATCAACTCGATACTCCCTAGCCCCCAACAGCCTTTTTTTTCATAACACTTTAACCAGAGTGACGGGAGAGCGGCATTTCAGAAAACGTGCTTATCTCGGCGAGAAAAAGCGATTTCGGCAATAAAATTTAAAACGCGTGTAAAACATAAACCAAACGATGAAATTGGTTATTTCTTCATGTATAATGATCAACTCGATACTCCCTAGCCCCCAACAGCCTTTTTTTTCATAACACTTTAACCAGAGTGACGGGAGAGCGGCATTTCAGAAAACGTGCTTATCTCGGCGAGAAAAAGCGATTTCGGCAATAAAATTTAAAACGCGTGTAAAACATAAACCAAACGATGAAATTGGTTATTTCTTCATGTATAATGATCAACTCGAGTCGAGCTCCAGGGAGAGAGGCTGATTTTTCGCTTTTTGAGGCCGACCGACGAACCGGCGCGGGGCGGACTCAAAAGCTCGCAGAGCCGTAGGCACATAGAAAAGTTTCGCCTTTGGCTGTGAGCTCCAGGGGGAGAGGCTGGTTTTGCGTTATTTCAGGCCGGCTGGAGAACCGGCGCGGGTCGGACGCACAATCCCCGCAGAGCCGTGGGCACTTAGAAAATTTTCGCCAAGTTGGCTCTGAGCGCCTGGTACCTAATATGGAAGTATAGAGGCCGACTTTCGGGCAAGATCACGCCGCGTTAGGCTTCCAGGACCCCGGCTAAGCAATTTTACCGGGCCGCCCGGTTCTTTTTTTGAACCAGCCCGGTTCTTTTTACACTTCCAGCTGGAGCTCAGCAGCGGCTTTTGGCGCAAGATCACGCCGGGTTAGGCTTCCAGGACCTCGGCTAAGCAATTCTACCGGGCCGCCCGGTTCTTTTTTTGAACCAGCCCGGTTCTTTTTACACTTCCAGCTGGAGCTCACGAGCGGCTTTTGGGACAAGATCACGCCGTGTTAGGCTTCCAGAGCCCCGGCTAAGCAATTTTACCGGCCCGCCCGGTTCTTTTTTTTTTAACCAGCCCGGTTCTTTTTACACTTCCAGCTGGAGCTCACGAGCGGCTTTTTGGACAATATCACGCCGGGTCAGGCTTCCAGGACCCCGGCTAAGCAATTTTACCGGGCCGCCCGGTTCTTTTTTTTAACCAGCCCGGTTCTTTTTACACTTCCAGCTGGAGCTCACGAGCGGCTTTTTGGACAAGATCACGCCTGGTTAGGCTTCCAGAGCCCCGGCTGAGGAATTTTAACGGGCCGCCCGGTTCTTTTTTTTTAAACAGCCCGGTTCTTTTTACACTTCCAGCTGGAGCTCAGCAGCGGCTTTTTGGACAAGATCACGCCGTGTTAGGCTTCCAGAGCCCCGGCTAAGCAATTTTACCGGGTCGCCCGGTTCTTTTTTTAACCAGCCCGGTTCTTTTTACACTTCCAGCTGGAGCTCAGCAGCGGCTTTTTGCACAGTATCACGCCGGGTTAGGCTTCCAGGACCCCGGCTAGGCAATTTTACCGGGCCGCCCGGTTCTTTTTTTTAACCAGCCCGGTTCTTTTTACACTTCCAGCTGGAGCTCAGCAGCGGCTTTTTGGACAAGATCACGCCGTGTTAGGCTTCCAGAGCCCCGGCTAAGCAATTTTACCGGGTCGCCCGGTTCTTTTTTTTAACCAGCCCGGTTCTTTTTACACTTCCAGCTGGAGCTCAGCAGCGGCTTTTTGGACAAGATCACGCCGTGTTAAGCTTCCAGAGCCCCGGCTAAGCAATTTTACCGGGTCGCCCGGTTCTTTTTTTAACCAGCCCGGTTCTTTTTACACATCCAGCTGGAGCTCAGCAGCGTGTAAAACATAAACCAAACGATGAAATTGGTTATTTCTTCATGTATAATGATCAACTCGATACTCCCTAGCCCCCAACAGCCTTTTTTTCCATAACACTTTAACCAGAGTGACGGGAGAGCGGCATTTCAGAAAACGTGCTTATCTCGGCGAGAAAAAGCGATTTCGGCAATAAAATTTAAAACGCGTGTAAAACATAAACCAAACGATCAAATTGGTAATTTCTTCATGTATAATGATCAACTCGATACTCCCTAGCCCCCAACAGCCTTTTTTTTCATAACACTTTAACCAGAGTGACGGGAGAGCGGCATTTCAGAAAACGTGCTTATCTCGGCGAGAAAAAGCGAATTCGGCAATAAAATTTAAAACGCGTGTAAAACATAAACCAAACGATGAAATTGGTTATTTCTTCATGTATAATGATCAACTCGATACTCCCTAGCCCCCAACAGCCTTTTTTTTCATAACATTTTAACCAGAGTGACGGGAGAGCGGCATTTCAGAAAACGTGCTTATCTCGGCGAGAAAAAGCGATTTCGGCAATAAAATTTAAAACGCGTGTAAAACATAAACCAAACGATGAAATTGGTTATTTCTTCATGTATATTGATCAACTCGATACTCCCTAGCCCCCAACAGCCTTTTTTTTCATTACACTTTAACCAGAGTGACGGAGAGCGGCATTTCAGAAAACGTGCTTATCTCGGCGAGAAAAAGCGATTTCGGCAATAAAATTTAAAACGCGTGTAAAACATAAACCAAACGATGAAATTGGTTATTTCTTCATGTATATTGATCAACTCGATACTCCCTAGCCCCCAACAGCCTTTTTTTTCATTACACTTTAACCAGAGTGACGGGAGAGCGGCATTTCAGAAAACGTGCTTATCTCGGCGAGAAAAAGCGATTTCGGCAATAAAATTTAAAACGCGTGTAAAACATAAACCAAACGATGAAATTGGTTATTTCTTCATGTATAATGATCAACTCGATACTCCCTAGCCCCCAACAGCCTTTTTTTTCATAACACTTTAACCAGAGTGACGGGAGAGCGGCATTTCAGAAAACGTGCTTATCTCGGCGAGAAAAAGCGATTTCGGCAATAAAATTTAAAACGCGTGTAAAACATAAACCAAACGATGAAATTGGTTATTTCTTCATGTATAATGATCAACTCGATACTCCCTAGCCCCCAACAGCCTTTTTTTTCATAACACTTTAACCAGAGTGACGGGAGAGCGGCATTTCAGAAAACGTGCTTATCTCGGCGAGAAAAAGCGATTTCGGCAATAAAATTTAAAACGCGTGTAAAACATAAACCAAACGATGAAATTGGTTATTTCTTCATGTATAATGATCAACTCGATACTCCCTAGCCCCCAACAGCCTTTTTTTTCATAACACTTTAACCAGAGTGACGGGAGAGCGGCATTTCAGAAAACGTGCTTATCTCGGCGAGAAAAAGCGATTTCGGCAATAAAATTTAAAACGCGTGTAAAACATAAACCAAACGATGAAATTGGTTATTTCTTCATGTATAATGATCAACTCGATACTCCCTAGCCCCCAACAGCCTTTTTTTTCATAACACTTTAACCAGAGTGACGGGAGAGCGGCATTTCAGAAAACGTGCTTATCTCGGCGAGAAAAAGCGATTTCGGCAATAAAATTTAAAACGCGTGTAAAACATAAACCAAACGATGAAATTGGTTATTTCTTCATGTATAATGATCAACTCGATACTCCCTAGCCCCCAACAGCCTTTTTTTTCATAACACTTTAACCAGAGTGAAGGGAGAGCGGCATTTCAGAAAACGTGCTTATCTCGGCGAGAAAAAGCGATTTCGGCAATAAAATTTAAAACGCGTGTAAAACATAAACCAAACGATGAAATTGGTTATTTCTTCATGTATAATGATCAACTCGATACTCCCTAGCCCTCAACAGCCTTTTTTTTCATAACACTTTAACCAGAGTGACGGGAGAGCGGCATTTCAGAAAACGTGCTTATCTCGGCGAGAAAAAGCGATTTCGGCAATAAAATTTAAAACGCGTGTAAAACATAAACCAAACGATGAAATTGGTTATTTCTTCATGTATAATGATCAACTCGATACTCCCTAGCCCCCAACAGCCTTTTTTTTCATAACACTTTAACCAGAGTGACGGGAGAGCGGCATTTCAGAAAACGTGCTTATCTCGGCGAGAAAAAGCGATTTCGGCAATAAAATTTAAAACGCGTGTAAAACATAAACCAAACGATGAAATTGGTTATTTCTTCATGTATAATGATCAACTCGATACTCCCTAGCCCCCAACAGCCTTTTTTTTTCATAACACTTTAACCAGAGTGACGGGAGAGCGGCATTTCAGAAAACGTGTTTCATAACACTTTAACCAGAGTGACGGGAGAGCGGCATTTCAGAAAACGTGCTTATCTCGGCGAGAAAAAGCGATTTCGGCAATAAATTTAAAACGCGTGTAAAACATAAACCAAACGATGAAATTGGTTTTTTTTCATAACACTTTAACCAGAGTGACGGGAGAGCGGCATTTCAGAAAACGTGCTTATCTCGGCGAGAAAAAGCGATTTCGGCAATAAAATTTAAAACGCGTGTAAAACATAAACCAAACGATGAAATTGGTTATTTCTTCATGTATAATGATCAACTCGAGTCGAGCTCCAGGGAGAGAGGCTGATTTTTCGCTTTTTGAGGCCGACCGACGAACCGGCGTGGGGCGGACTCAAAAGCTCGCAGAGCCGTAGGCACTTAGAAAAGTTTCGCCTTTGGCTGTGAGCTCCAGGGGGAGAGGCTGGTTTTGCGTTATTTCAGGCCGGCTGGAGAACCGGCGCGGGTCGGACGCACAATCCCCGCAGAGCCGTGGGCACTTAGAAAATTTTCGCCAAGTTGGCTCTGAGCGCCTGGTACCTAATATGGAAGTATAGAGGCCGACTTTCGGGCAAGATCACGCCGCGTTAGGCTTCCAGGACCCCGGCTAAGCAATTTTACCGGGCCGCCCGGTTCTTTTTTTGAACCAGCCCGGTTCTTTTTACACTTCCAGCTGGAGCTCAGCAGCGGCTTTTGGCGCAAGATCACGCCGGGTTAGGCTTCCAGGACCTCGGCCAAGCAATTCTACCGGGCCGCCCGGTTCTTTTTTTGAACCAGCCCGGTTCTTTTTACACTTCCAGCTGGAGCTCACGAGCGGCTTTTGGGACAAGATCACGCCGTGTTAGGCTTCCAGAGCCCCGGCTAAGCAATTTTACCGGCCCGCCCGGTTCTTTGTTTTTTTAACCAGCCCGGTTCTTTTTACACTTCCAGCTGGAGCTCAGCAGCGGCTTTTCGGACAATATCACGCCGGGTTAGGCTTCCAGGACCCCGGCTAAGCAATTTTACCTGGCCGCCCGGTTCTTTTTTTTAACCAGCCCGGTTCTTTTTACACTTCCAGCTGGAGCTCACGAGCGGCTTTTTGGACAAGATCACGCCTGGTTAGGCTTCCAGAGCCCCGGCTAAGCAATTTTAACGGGCCGCCCGGTTCTTTTTTTTAACCAGCCCGGTTCTTTTTACACTTCCAGCTGGAGCTCAGCAGCGGCTTTTTGGACAAGATCACGCCGTGTTAGGCTTCCAGAGCCCCGGTTAAGCAATTTTACCGGGTCGCCCGGTTCTTTTTTTAACCAGCCCGGTTCTTTTTACACTTCCAGCTGGAGCTCAGCAGCACCTTTTTGCACAGTATCACGCCGGGTTAGGCTTCCAGGACCCCGGCTAGGCAATTTTACCAGGCCGCCCGGTTCTTTTTTTTAACCAGCCCGGTTCTTTTTACACTTCCAGCTGGAGCTCAGCAGCGGCTTTTTGGAAAAGATCACGCCGTGTTAGGCTTCCAGAGCCCCGGCTAAGCAATTTTACCGGGTCGCCCGGTTCTTTTTTTTAACCAGCCCGGTTCTTTTTACACTTCCAGCTGGAGCTCAGCAGCTGCTTTTTGGACAAGATCACGCCGTGTTAGGCTTCCAGAGCCCCGGCTAAGCAATTTTACCGGGTCGCCCGGTTCTTTTTTTAACCAGCCCGGTTCATTTTACACATCCAGCTGGAGCTCAGCAGCGTGTAAAACATAAACCAAACGATGAAATTGGTTATTTCTTCATGTATAATGATCAACTCGATACTCCCTAGCCCCCAACAGCCTTTTTTTTCATAACACTTTAACCAGAGTGACGGGAGAGCGGCATTTCAGAAAACGTGCTTATCTCGGCGAGAAAAAGCGATTTCGGCAATAAAATTTAAAACGCGTGTAAAACATAAACCAAACGATGAAATTGGTTATTTCTTCATGTATAATGATCAACTCGATACTCCCTAGCCCCCAACAGCCTTTTTTTTCATAACACTTTAACCAGAGTGACGGGAGAGCGGCATTTCAGAAAACGTGCTTATCTCGGCGAGAAAAAGCGATTTCAGCAATAAAATTTAAAACGCGTGTAAAACATAAACCAAACGATGAAATTGGTTATTTCTTCATGTATAATGATCAACTCGATACTCCCTAGCCCCCAACAGCCTTTTTTTTCATAACACTTTAACCAGAGTGACGGGAGAGCGGCATTTCAGAAAACGTGCTTATCTCGGCGAGAAAAGGCGATTTCGGCAATAAAATTTAAAACGCGTGTAAAACATAAACCAAACGATGAAATTGGTTATTTCTTCATGTATAATGATCAACTCGATACTCCCTAGCCCCCAACAGCCTTTTTTTTCCATAACACTTTAACCAGAGTGACGGGAGAGCGGCATTTCAGAAAACGTGCTTATCTCGGCGAGAAAAAGCGATTTCGGCAATAAAATTTAAAACGCGTGTAAAACATAAACCAAACGTTGAAATTGGTTATTTCTTCATGTATAATGATCAACTCGATACTCCCTAGCCCCCAACAGCCTTTTTTTTCATAACACTTTAACCAGAGTGACGGGAGAGCGGCATTTCAGAAAACGTGCTTATCTCGGCAAAAAAAAGCGATTTCGGCAATAAAATTTAAAACGCGTGTAAAACATAAACCAAACGATGAAATTGGTTATTTCTTCATGTATAATGATCAACTCGATACTCCCTAGCCCCCAACAGCCTTTTTTTTCATAACACTTTAACCAGAGTGACGGGAGAGCGGCATTTCAGAAAACGTGCTTATCTCGGCGAGAAAAAGCGATTTCGGCAATAAAATTTAAAACGCGTGTAAAACATAAACCAAACGATGAAATTGGTTATTTCTTCATGTATAATGATCAACTCGATACTCCCTAGCCCCCAACAGCCTTTTTTTTCATAACACTTTAACCAGAGTGACGGGAGAGCGGCATTTCAGAAAACGTGCTTATCTCGGCGAGAAAAAGCGATTTCGGCAATAAAATTTAAAACGCGTGTAAAACATAAACCAAACGATGAAATTGGTTATTTCTTCATGTATAATGATCAACTCGATACTCCCTAGCCCCCAACAGCCTTTTTTTTCATAACACTTTAACCAGAGTGACGGGAGAGCGGCATTTCAGAAAACGTGCTTATCTCGGCGAGAAAAAGCGATTTCGGCAATAAAATTTAAAACGCGTGTAAAACATAAACCAAACGATGAAACTGGTAATTTCTTCATGTATAATGATCAACTCGATACTCCCTAGCCCCCAACAGCCTTTTTTTTCATAACACTTTAACCAGAGTGACGGGAGAGCGGCATTTCAGAAAACGTGCTTATCTCGGCGAGAAAAAGCGATTTCGGCAATAAAATTTAAAACGCGTGTAAAACATAAACCAAACGATGAAATTGGTTATTTCTTCATGTATAATGATCAACTCGATACTCCCTAGCCCCCAACAGCCTTTTTTTTCATAACACTTTAACCAGAGTGACGGGAGAGCGGCATTTCAGAAAACGTGCTTATCTCGGCGAGAAAAAGCGATTTCGGCAATAAAATTTAAAACGCGTGTAAAACATAAACCAAACGATGAAATTGGTTATTTCTTCATGTATAATGATCAACTCGATACTCCCTAGCCCCCAACAGCCTTTTTTTTCATAACACTTTAACCAGAGTGACGGGAGAGCGGCATTTCAGAAAACGTGCTTATCTCGGCGAGAAAAAGCGATTTCGGCAATAAAATTTAAAACGCGTGTAAAACATAAACCAAACGATGAAATTGGTTATTTCTTCATGTATAATGATCAACTCGATACTCCCTAGCCCCCAACAGCCTTTTTTTTCATAACACTTTAACCAGAGTGAAGGGAGAGCGGCATTTCAGAAAACGTGCTTATCTCGGCGAGAAAAAGCGATTTCGGCAATAAAATTTAAAACGCGTGTAAAACATAAACCAAACGATGAAATTGGTTATTTCTTCATGTATAATGATCAACTCGATACTCCCTAGCCCCCAACAGCCTTTTTTTTCATAACACTTTAACCAGAGTGACGGGAGAGCGGCATTTCAGAAAACGTGCTTATCTCGGCGAGAAAAAGCGATTTCGGCAATAAAATTTAAAACGCGTGTAAAACATAAACCAAACGATGAAATTGGTAATTTCTTCATGTATAATGATCAACTCGATACTCCCTAGCCCCCAACAGCCTTTTTTTTCATAACACTTTAACCAGAGTGACGGGAGAGCGGCATTTCAGAAAACGTGCTTATCTCGGCGAGAAAAAGCGATTTCGGCAATAAAATTTAAAACGCGTGTAAAACATAAACCAAACGATGAAATTGGTTATTTCTTCATGTATAATGATCAACTCGATACTCCCTAGCCCCCAACAGCCTTTTTTTTCATAACACTTTAACCAGAGTGACGGGAGAGCGGCCTTTCAGAAAACGTGCTTATCTTGGCGAGAAAAAGCGATTTCGGCAATAAAATTTAAAACGCGTGTAAAACATAAACCAAACGATGAAATTGGTTATTTCTTCATGTATAATGATCAACTCGATACTCCCTAGCCCCCAACAGCCTTTTTTTTCATAACACTTTAACCAGAGTGACGGCAGAGCGGCATTTCAGAAAACGTGCTTATCTCGGCGAGAAAAAGCGATTTCGGCAATAAAATTTAAAACGCGTGTAAAACATAAACCAAACGATGAAATTGGTTATTTCTTCATGTATAATGATCAACTCGATACTCCCTAGCCCCCAACAGCCTTTTTTTTCATAACACTTTAACCAGAGTGACGGGAGAGCGGCATTTCAGAAAACGTGCTTATCTTGGCGAGATAAAGCGATTTCGGCAATAAAATTTAAAACGCGTGTAAAACATAAACCAAACGATGAAATTGGTTATTTCTTCATGTATAATGATCAACTCGATACTCCCTAGCCCTCAACAGCCTTTTTTTTCATAACACTTTAACCAGAGTGACGGGAGAGCGGCATTTCAGAAAACGTGCTTATCTCGGCGAGAAAAAGCGATTTCGGCAATAAAATTTAAAACGCGTGTAAAACATAAACCAAACGATGAAATTGGTTATTTCTTCATGTATAATGATCAACTCGATACTCCCTAGCCCCCAACAGCCTTTTTTTTCATAACACTTTAACCAGAGTGACGGGAGAGCGGCATTTCAGAAAACGTGCTTATCTCGGCGAGAAAAAGCGATTTCGGCAATAAAATTTAAAACGCGTGTAAAACATAAACCAAACGATGAAATTGGTTATTTCTTCATGTATAATGATCAACTCGATACTCCCTAGCCCCCAACAGCCTTTTTTTTCATAACACTTTAACCAGAGTGACGGGAGAGCGGCATTTCAGAAAACGTGCTTATCTCGGCGAGAAAAAGCGATTTCGGCAATAAAATTTAAAACGCGTGTAAAACATAAACCAAACGATGAAATTGGTTATTTCTTCATGTATAATGATCAACTCGATACTCCCTAGCCCCCAACAGCCTTTTTTTTCATAACACTTTAACCAGAGTGACGGGAGAGCGGCATTTCAGAAAACGTGCTTATCTCGGCGAGAAAAAGCGATTTCGGCAATAAAATTTAAAACGCGTGTAAAACATAAACCAAACGATGAAATTGGTTATTTCTTCATGTATAATGATCAACTCGATACTCCCTAGCCCCCAACAGCCTTTTTTTTCATAACACTTTAACCAGAGTGACGGGAGAGCGGCATTTCAGAAAACGTGCTTATCTCGGCGAGAAAAAGCGATTTCGGCAAAAAAATTTAAAACGCGTGTAAAACATAAACCAAACGATGAAATTGGTTATTTCTTCATGTATAATGATCAACTCGATACTCCCTAGCCCCCAACAGCCTTTTTTTTCATAACACTTTAACCAGAGTGACGGGAGAGCGGCATTTCAGAAAACGTGCTTATCTCGGCGAGAAAAAGCGATTTCGGCAATAAAATTTAAAACGCGTGTAAAACATAAACCAAACGATGAAATTGGTTATTTCTTCATGTATAATGATCAACTCGAGTCGAGCTCCAGGGAGAGAGGCTGATTTTTCGCTTTTTGAGGCCGACCGACGAACCGGCGCGGGGCGGACTCAAAAGCTCGCAGAGCCGTAGGCACTTAGAAAAGTTTCGCCTTTGGCTGTGAGCTCCAGGGGGAGAGGCTGGTTTTGCGTTATTTCAGGCCGGCTGGAGAACCGGCGCGGGTCGGACGCACAATCCCCGCAGAGCCGTGGGCACTTAGAAAATTTTCGCCAAGTTGGCTCTGAGCGCCTGGTACCTAATATGGAAGTATAGAGGCCGACTTTCGGGCAAGATCACGCCGCGTTAGGCTTCCAGGACCCCGGCTAAGCAATTTTACCGGGCCGCCCGGTTCTTTTTTTGAACCAGCCCGGTTCTTTTTACACTTCCAGCTGGAGCTCAGCAGCGGCTTTTGGCGCAAGATCACGCCGGGTTAGGCTTCCAGGACCTCGGCCAAGCAATTCTACCGGGCCGCCCGGTTCTTTTTTTGAACCAGCCCGGTTCTTTTTACACTTCCAGCTGGAGCTCACGAGCGGCTTTTGGGACAAGATCACGCCGTGTTAGGCTTCCAGAGCCCCGGCTAAGCAATTTTACCGGCCCGCCCGGTTCTTTGTTTTTTTAACCAGCCCGGTTCTTTTTACACTTCCAGCTGGAGCTCAGCAGCGGCTTTTCGGACAATATCACGCCGGGTTAGGCTTCCAGGACCCCGGCTAAGCAATTTTACCTGGCCGCCCGGTTCTTTTTTTTAACCAGCCCGGTTCTTTTTACACTTCCAGCTGGAGCTCACGAGCGGCTTTTTGGACAAGTTCACGCCTGGTTAGGCTTCCAGAGCCCCGGCTAAGCAATTTTAACGGGCCGCCCGGTTCTTTTTTTTAACCAGCCCGGTTCTTTTTACACTTCCAGCTGGAGCTCAGCAGCGGCTTTTTGGACAAGATCACGCCGTGTTAGGCTTCCAGAGCCCCGGTTAAGCAATTTTACCGGGTCGCCCGGTTCTTTTTTTAACCAGCCCGGTTCTTTTTACACTTCCAGCTGGAGCTCAGCAGCACCTTTTTGCACAGTATCACGCCGGGTTAGGCTTCCAGGACCCCGGCTAGGCAATTTTACCAGGCCGCCCGGTTCTTTTTTTTAACCAGCCCGGTTCTTTTTACACTTCCAGCTGGAGCTCAGCAGCGGCTTTTTGGAAAAGATCACGCCGTGTTAGGCTTCCAGAGCCCCGGCTAAGCAATTTTACCGGGTCGCCCGGTTCTTTTTTTTAACCAGCCCGGTTCTTTTTACACTTCCAGCTGGAGCTCAGCAGCTGCTTTTTGGACAAGATCACGCCGTGTTAGGCTTCCAGAGCCCCGGCTAAGCAATTTTACCGGGTCGCCCGGTTCTTTTTTTAACCAGCCCGGTTCTTTTTACACATCCAGCTGGAGCTCAGCAGCGTGTAAAACATAAACCAAACGATGAAATTGGTTATTTCTTCATGTATAATGATCAACTCGATACTCCCTAGCCCCCAACAGCCTTTTTTTTCATAACACTTTAACCAGAGTGACGGGAGAGCGGCATTTCAGAAAACGTGCTTATCTCGGCGAGAAAAAGCGATTTCGGCAATAAAATTTAAAACGCGTGTAAAACATAAACCAAACGATGAAATTGGTTATTTCTTCATGTATAATGATCAACTCGATACTCCCTAGCCCCCAACAGCCTTTTTTTTCATAACACTTTAACCAGAGTGACGGGAGAGCGGCATTTCAGAAAACGTGCTTATCTCGGCGAGAAAAAGCGATTTCGGCAATAAAATTTAAAACGCGTGTAAAACATAAACCAAACGATGAAATTGGTTATTTCTTCATGTATAATGATCAACTCGATACTCCCTAGCCCCCAACAGCCTTTTTTTTCATAACACTTTAACCAGAGTGACGGGAGAGCGGCATTTCAGAAAACGTGCTTATCTCGGCGAGAAAAAGCGATTTCGGCAATAAAATTTAAAACGCGTGTAAAACATAAACCAAACGATGAAATTGGTTATTTCTTCATGTATAATGATCAACTCGATACTCCCTAGCCCCCAACAGCCTTTTTTTTCATAACACTTTAACCAGAGTGACGGGAGAGCGGCATTTCAGAAAACGTGCTTATCTCGGCGAGAAAAAGCGATTTCGGCAATAAAATTTAAAACGCGTGTAAAACATAAACCAAACGTTGAAATTGGTTATTTCTTCATGTATAATGATCAACTCGATACTCCCTAGCCCCCAACAGCCTTTTTTTTCATAACACTTTAACCAGAGTGACGGGAGAGCGGCATTTCAGAAAACGTGCTTATCTCGGCGAGAAAAAGCGATTTCGGCAATAAAATTTAAAACGCGTGTAAAACATAAACCAAACGATGAAATTGGTTATTTCTTCATGTATAATGATCAACTCGATACTCCCTAGCCCCCAACAGCCTTTTTTTTCATAACACTTTAACCAGAGTGACGGGAGAGCGGCATTTCAGAAAACGTGCTTATCTCGGCGAGAAAAAGCGATTTCGGCAATAAAATTTAAAACGCGTGTAAAACATAAACCAAACGATGAAATTGGTTATTTCTTCATGTATAATGATCAACTCGATACTCCCTAGCCCCCAACAGCCTTTTTTTTCATAACACTTTAACCAGAGTGACGGGAGAGCGGCATTTCAGAAAACGTGCTTATCTCGGCGAGAAAAAGCGATTTCGGCAATAAAATTTAAAACGCGTGTAAAACATAAACCAAACGATGAAATTGGTTATTTCTTCATGTATAATGATCAACTCGATACTCCCTAGCCCCCAACAGCCTTTTTTTTCATAACACTTTAACCAGAGTGACGGGAGAGCGGCATTTCAGAAAACGTGCTTATCTCGGCGAGAAAAAGCGATTTCGGCAATAAAATTTAAAACGCGTGTAAAACATAAACCAAACGATGAAACTGGTAATTTCTTCATGTATAATGATCAACTCGATACTCCCTAGCCCCCAACAGCCTTTTTTTTCACAACACTTTAACCAGAGTGACGGGAGAGCGGCATTTCAGAAAACGTGCTTATCTCGGCGAGAAAAAGCGATTTCGGCAATAAAATTTAAAACGCGTGTAAAACATAAACCAAACGATGAAATTGGTTATTTCTTCATGTATAATGATCAACTCGATACTCCCTAGCCCCCAACAGCCTTTTTTTTCATAACACTTTAACCAGAGTGACGGGAGAGCGGCATTTCAGAAAACGTGCTTATCTCGGCGAGAAAAAGCGATTTCGGCAATAAAATTTAAAACGCGTGTAAAACATAAACCAAACGATGAAATTGGTTATTTCTTCATGTATAATGATCAACTCGATACTCCTTAGCCCCCAACAGCCTTTTTTTTCATAACACTTTAACCAGAGTGACGGGAGAGCGGCATTTCAGAAAACGTGCTTATCTCGGCGAGAAAAAGCGATTTCGGCAATAAAATTTAAAACGCGTGTAAAACATAAACCAAACGATGAAATTGGTTATTTCTTCATGTATAATGATCAACTCGATACTCCCTAGCCCCCAACAGCCTTTTTTTTCATAACACTTTCACCAGAGTGACGGGAGAGCGGCATTTCAGAAAACGTGCTTATCTCGGCGAGAAAAAGCGATTTCGGCAATAAAATTTAAAACGCGTGTAAAACATAAACCAAACGATGAAATTGGTTATTTCTTCATGTATAATGATCAACTCGATACTCCCTAGCCCCCAACAGCCTTTTTTTTCAAAACACTTTAACCAGAGTGACGGGAGAGCGGCATTTCAGAAAACGTGCTTATCTCGGCGAGAAAAAGTGATTTCGGCAATAAAATTTAAAATGCGTGTAAAACATAAACCAAACGATGAAATTGGTTATTTCTTCATGTATAATGATCAACTCGATACTCCCTAGCCCCCAACAGCCTTTTTTTTCATAACACTTTAACCAGAGTGACGGGAGAGCGGCATTTCAGAAAACGTGCTTATCTCGGCGAGAAAAAGCGATTTCGGCAATAAAATTTAAAACGCGTGTAAAACATAAACCAAACGATGAAATTGGTTATTTCTTCATGTATAATGATCAACTCGATACTCCCTAGCCCCCAACAGCCTTTTTTTTCAAAACACTTTAACCAGAGTGACGGGAGAGCGGCATTTCAGAAAACGTGCTTATCTCGGCGAGAAAAAGCGATTTCGGCAATAAAATTTAAAATGCGTGTAAAACATAAACCAAACGATGAAATTGGTTATTTCTTCATGTATAATGATCAACTCGATACTCCCTAGCCCCCAACAGCCTTTTTTTTCATAACACTTTAACCAGAGTGACGGGAGAGCGGCATTTCAGAAAACGTGCTTATCTCGGCGAGAAAAAGCGATTTCGGCAATAAAATTTAAAACGCGTGTAAAACATAAACCAAACGATGAAATTGGTTATTTCTTCATGTATAATGATCAACTCGATACTCCCTAGCCCCCAACAGCCTTTTTTTTCATAACACTTTAACCAGAGTGACGGGAGAGCGGCATTTCAGAAAACGTGCTTATCTCGGCGAGAAAAAGCGATTTCGGCAATAAAATTTAAAACGCGTGTAAAACATAAACCAAACGATGAAATTGGTAATTTCTTCATGTATAATGATCAACTCGATACTCCCTAGCCCCCAACAGCCTTTTTTTTCATAACACTTTAACCAGAGTGACGGGAGAGGGGCATTTCAGAAAACGTGCTTATCTCGGCGAGAAAAAGCGATTTCGGCAATAAAATTTAAAACGCGTGTAAAACATAAACCAAACGATGAAATTGGTTATTTCTTCATGTATAATGATCAACTCGATACTCCCTAGCCCCCAACAGCCTTTTTTTTCATAACACTTTAACCAGAGTGACGGGAGAGCGGCATTTCAGAAAACGTGCTTATCTCGGCGAGAAAAAGCGATTTCGGCAATAAAATTTAAAACGCGTGTAAAACATAAACCAAACGATGAAATTGGTTATTTCTTCATGTATAATGATCAACTCGATACTCCCTAGCCCCCAACAGCCTTTTTTTTCATAACACTTTAACCAGAGTGACGGGAGAGCGGCATTTCAGAAAACGTGCTTATCTCGGCGAGAAAAAGCGATTTCGGCAATAAAATTTAAAACGCGTGTAAAACATAAACCAAACGATGAAATTGGTTATTTCTTCATGTATAATGATCAACTCGATACTCCCTAGCCCCCAACAGCCTTTTTTTTCATAACACTTTAACCAGAGTGACGGGAGAGCGGCATTTCAGAAAACGTGCTTATCTCGGCGAGAAAAAGCGATTTCGGCAATAAAATTTAAAACGCGTGTAAAACATAAACCAAACGATGAAATTGGTTATTTCTTCATGTATAATGATCAACTCGATACTCCCTAGCCCCCAACAGCCTTTTTTTTCATAACACTTTAACCAGAGTGACGGGAGAGCGGCATTTCAGAAAACGTGCTTATCTCGGCGAGAAAAAGCGATTTCGGCAATAAAATTTAAAACGCGTGTAAAACATAAACCAAACGATGAAATTGGTTATTTCTTCATGTATAATGATCAACTCGATACTCCCTAGCCCCCAACAGCCTTTTTTTTCATAACACTTTAACCAGAGTGACGGGAGAGCGGCATTTCAGAAAACGTGCTTATCTCGGCGAGAAAAAGCGATTTCGGCAATAAAATTTAAAACGCGTGTAAAACATAAACCAAACGATGAAATTGGTAATTTCTTCATGTATAATGATCAACTCGATACTCCCTAGCCCCCAACAGCCTTTTTTTTCATAACACTTTAACCAGAGTGACGGGAGAGCGGCATTTCAGAAAACGTGCTTATCTCTGCGAGAAAAAGCGATTTCGGCAAAAAAATTTAAAACGCGTGTAAAACATAAACCAAACGATGAAATTGGTTATTTCTTCATGTATAATGATCAACTCGATACTCCCTAGCCCCCGACAGCCTTTTTTTTCATAACACTTTAACCAGAGTGACGGGAGAGCGGCATTTCAGAAAACGTGCTTATCTCGGCGAGAAAAAGCGATTTCGGCAATAAAATTTAAAACGCGTGTAAAACATAAACCAAACGATGAAATTGGTTATTTCTTCATGTATAATGATCAACTCGATACTCCCTAGCCCCCAACAGCCTTTTTTTTCATAACACTTTAACCAGAGTGACGGGAGAGCGGCATTTCAGAAAACGTGCTTATCTCGAAGAGAAAAAGCGATTTCGGCAATAAAATTTAAAACGCGTGTAAAACATAAACCAAACGATGAAATTGGTTATTTCTTCATGTATAATGATCAACTCGATACTCCCTAGCCCCCAACAGCCTTTTTTTTCATAACACTTTAACCAGAGTGACGGGAGAGCGGCATTTCAGAAAACGTGCTTATCTCGGCGAGAAAAAGCGATTTCGGCAATAAAATTTAAAACGCGTGTAAAACATAAACCAAGCGATGAAATTGGTTATTTCTTCATGTATAATGATCAACTCGATACTCCCTAGCCCCCAACAGCCTTTTTTTTCATAACACTTTAACCAGAGTGATGGGAGAGCGGCATTTCAGAAAACGTGCTTATCTCGGCGAGAAAAAGCGATTTCGGCAATAAAATTTAAAACGCGTGTAAAACATAAACCAAACGATGAAATTGGTTATTTCTTCATGTATAATGATCAACTCGATACTCCCTAGCCCCCAACTGCCTTTTTTTTCATAACACTTTAACCAGAGTGACGGGAGAGCGGCATTTCAGAAAACGTGCTTATCTCGGCGAGAAAAAGCGATTTCGGCAATAAAATTTAAAACGCGTGTAAAACATAAACCAAACGATGAAATTGGTTATTTCTTCATGTATAATGATCAACTCGATACTCCCTAGCCCCCAACAGCCTTTTTTTTCATAACACTTTAACCAGAGTGACGGGAGAGCGGCATTTCAGAAAACGTGCTTATCTCGGCGAGAAAAAGCGATTTCGGCAATAAAATTTAAAACGCGTGTAAAACATAAACCAAACGATGAAATTGGTTATTTCTTCATGTATAATGATCAACTCGATACTCCCTAGCCCCCAACAGCCTTTTTTTTCATAACACTTTAACCAGAGTGACGGGAGAGCGGCATTTCAGAAAACGTGCTTATCTCGGCGAGAAAAAGCGATTTCGGCAATAAAATTTAAAACGCGTGTAAAACATAAACCAAACGATGAAATTGGTTATTTCTTCATGTATAATGATCAACTCGATACTCCCTAGCCCCCAACAGCCTTTTTTTTCATAACACTTTAACCAGAGTGACGGGAGAGCGGCATTTCAGAAAACGTGCTTATCTCGGCGAGAAAAAGCGTTTCGGCAATAAAATTTAAAACGCGTGTAAAACATAAACCAAACGATGAAATTGGTTATTTCTTCATGTATAATGATCAACTCGATACTCCCTAGCCCCCAACAGCCTTTTTTTTCATAACACTTTAACCAGAGTGACGGGAGAGCGGCATTTCAGAAAACGTGCTTATCTCGGCGAGAAAAAGCGATTTCGGCAATAAAATTTAAAACGCGTGTAAAACATAAACCAAACGATGAAATTGGTTATTTCTTCATGTATAATGATCAACTCGATACTCCCTAGCCCCCAACAGCCTTTTTTTTCATAACACTTTAACCAGAGTGACGGGAGAGCGGCATTTCAGAAAACGTGCTTATCTCGGCGAGAAAAAGCGATTTCGGCAATAAAATTTAAAACGCGTGTAAAACATAAACCAAACGATGAAATTGGTTATTTCTTCATGTATAATGATCAACTCGATACTCCCTAGCCCCCAACAGCCTTTTTTTTCATAACACTTTAACCAGAGTGACGGGAGAGCGGCATTTCAGAAAACGTGCTTATCTCGGCGAGAAAAAGCGATTTCGGCAATAAAATTTAAAACGCGTGTAAAACATAAACCAAACGATGAAATTGGTTATTTCTTCATGTATAATGATCAACTCGATACTCCCTAGCCCCCAACAGCCTTTTTTTTCATAACACTTTAACCAGAGTGACGGGAGAGCGGCATTTCAGAAAACGTGCTTATCTCGGCGAGAAAAAGCGATTTCGGCAATAAAATTTAAAACGCGTGTAAAACATAAACCAAACGATGAAATTGGTTATTTCTTCATGTATAATGATCAACTCGATACTCCCTAGCCCCCAACAGCCTTTTTTTTCATAACACTTTAACCAGAGTGACGGGAGAGCGGCATTTCAGAAAACGTGCTTATCTCGGCGAGAAAAAGCGATTTCGGCAATAAAATTTAAAACGCGTGTAAAACATAAACCAAACGATGAAATTGGTTATTTCTTCATGTATAATGATCAACTCGATACTCCCTAGCCCCCAACAGCCTTTTTTTTCATAACACTTTAACCAGAGTGACGGGAGAGCGGCATTTCAGAAAACGTGCTTATCTCGGCGAGAAAAAGCGATTTCGGCAATAAAATTTAAAACGCGTGTAAAACATAAACCAAACGATGAAATTGGTTATTTCTTCATGTATAATGATCAACTCGATACTCCCTAGCCCCCAACAGCCTTTTTTTTCATAACACTTTAACCAGAGTGACGGGAGAGCGGCATTTCAGAAAACGTGCTTATCTCGGCGAGAAAAAGCGATTTCGGCAATAAAATTTAAAACGCGTGTAAAACATAAACCAAACGATGAAATTGGTTATTTCTTCATGTATAATGATCAACTCGATACTCCCTAGCCCCCAACAGCCTTTTTTTTCATAACACTTTAACCAGAGTGACGGGAGAGCGGCATTTCAGAAAACGTGCTTATCTCGGCGAGAAAAAGCGATTTCGGCAATAAAATTTAAAACGCGTGTAAAACATAAACCAAACGATGAAATTGGTTATTTCTTCATGTATAATGATCAACTCGATACTCCCTAGCCCCCAACTGCCTTTTTTTTCATAACACTTTAACCAGAGTGACGGGAGAGCGGCATTTCAGAAAACGTGCTTATCTCGGCGAGAAAAAGCGTTCGGCAATAAAATTTAAAACGCGTGTAAAACATAAACCAAACGATGAAATTGGTTATTTCTTCATGTATAATGATCAACTCGATACTCCCTAGCCCCCAACAGCCTTTTTTTTCATAACACTTTAACCAGAGTGACGGGAGAGCGGCATTTCAGAAAACGTGCTTATCTCGGCGAGAAAAAGCGATTTCGGCAATAAAATTTAAAACGCGTGTAAAACATAAACCAAACGATGAAATTGGTTATTTCTTCATGTATAATGATCAACTCGATACTCCCTAGCCCCCAACAGCCTTTTTTTTTCATAACACTTTAACCAGAGTGACGGGAGAGCGGCATTTCAGAAAACGTGCTTATCTCGGCGAGAAAAAGCGATTTCGGCAATAAAATTTAAAACGCGTGTAAAACATAAACCAAACGATGAAATTGGTTATTTCTTCATGTATAATGATCAACTCGATACTCCCTAGCCCCCAACAGCCTTTTTTTTCATAACACTTTAACCAGAGTGACGGGAGAGCGGCATTTCAGAAAACGTGCTTATCTCGGCGAGAAAAAGCGATTTCGGCAATAAAATTTAAAACGCGTGTAAAAAATAAACCAAACGATGAAATTGGCTATTTCTTCATGTATAATGATCAACTCGATACTCCCTAGCCCCCAACAGCCTTTTTTTTCATAACACTTTAACCAGAGTGACGGGAGAGCGGCATTTCAGAAAACGTGCTTATCTCGGCGAGAAAAAGCGATTTCGGCAATAAAATTTAAAACGCGTGTAAAACATAAACCAAACGATGAAATTGGTTATTTCTTCATGTATAATGATCAACTCGATACTCCCTAGCCCCCAACAGCCTTTTTTTTCATAACACTTTAACCAGAGTGACGGGAGAGCGGCATTTCAGAAAACGTGCTTATCTTGGCGAGAAAAAGCGATTTCCGTAATAAAATTTAAAACGCGTGTAAAACATAAACCAAACGATGAAATTGGTTATTTCTTCATGTATAATGATCAACTCGATACTCCCTAGCCCCCAACAGCCTTTTTTTTCATAACACTTTAACCAGAGTGACGGGAGAGCGGCATTTCAGAAAACGTGCTTATCTCGGCGAGAAAAAGCGATTTCGGCAATAAAATTTAAAACGCGTGTAAAACATAAACCAAACGATGAAATTGGTTATTTCTTCATGTATAATGATCAACTCGATACTCCCTAGCCCCCAACAGCCTTTTTTTTCATAACACTTTAACCAGAGTAACGGGGAGAGCGGCATTTCAGAAAACGTGCTTATCTCGGCGAGAAAAAGCGATTTCGGCAATAAAATTTAAAACGCGTGTAAAACATAAACCAAACGATGAAATTGGTTATTTCTTCATGTATAATGATCAACTCGATACTCCCTAGCCCCCAACAGCCTTTTTTTTCATAACACTTTAACCAGAGTGACGGGAGAGCGGCATTTCAGAAAACGTGCTTATCTCGGCGAGAAAAAGCGATTTCGGCAATAAAATTTAAAACGCGTGTAAAACATAAACCAAACGATGAAATTGGTTATTTCTTCATGTATAATGATCAACTCGATACTCCCTAGCCCCCAACAGCCTTTTTTTTCATAACACTTTAACCAGAGTGACGGGAGAGCGGCATTTCAGAAAACGTGCTTATCTCGGCGAGAAAAAGCGATTTCGGCAATAAAATTTAAAACGCGTGTAAAACATAAACCAAACGATGAAATTGGTTATTTCTTCATGTATAATGATCAACTCGATACTCCCTAGCCCCCAACAGCCTTTTTTTTCATAACACTTTAACCAGAGTGACGGGAGAGCGGCATTTCAGAAAACGTGCTTATCTCGGCGAGAAAAAGCGATTTCGGCAATAAAATTTAAAACGCGTGTAAAACATAAACCAAACGATGAAATTGGTTATTTCTTCATGTATAATGATCAACTCGATACTCCCTAGCCCCCAACAGCCTTTTTTTTCATAACACTTTAACCAGAGTGATGGGAGAGCGGCATTTCAGAAAACGTGCTTATCTCGGCGAGAAAAAGCGATTTCGGCAATAAAATTTAAAACGCGTGTAAAACATAAACCAAACGATGAAATTGGTTATTTCTTCATGTATAATGATCAACTCGATACTCCCTAGCCCCCAACTGCCTTTTTTTTCATAACACTTTAACCAGAGTGACGGGAGAGCGGCATTTCAGAAAACGTGCTTATCTCGGCGAGAAAAAGCGATTTCGGCAATAAAATTTAAAACGCGTGTAAAACATAAACCAAACGATGAAATTGGTTATTTCTTCATGTATAATGATCAACTCGATACTCCCTAGCCCCCAACAGCCTTTTTTTTCATAACACTTTAACCAGAGTGACGGGAGAGCGGCATTTCAGAAAACGTGCTTATCTCGGCGAGAAAAAGCGATTTCGGCAATAAAATTTAAAACGCGTGTAAAACATAAACCAAACGATGAAATTGGTTATTTCTTCATGTATAATGATCAACTCGATACTCCCTAGCCCCCAACAGCCTTTTTTTTCATAACACTTTAACCAGAGTGACGGGAGAGCGGCATTTCAGAAAACGTGCTTATCTCGGCGAGAAAAAGCGATTTCGGCAATAAAATTTAAAACGCGTGTAAAACATAAACCAAACGATGAAATTGGTTATTTCTTCATGTATAATGATCAACTCGATACTCCCTAGCCCCCAACTGCCTTTTTTTTCATAACACTTTAACCAGAGTGACGGGAGAGCGGCATTTCAGAAAACGTGCTTATCTCGGCGAGAAAAAGCGTTCGGCAATAAAATTTAAAACGCGTGTAAAACATAAACCAAACGATGAAATTGGTTATTTCTTCATGTATAATGATCAACTCGATACTCCCTAGCCCCCAACAGCCTTTTTTTTCATAACACTTTAACCAGAGTGACGGGAGAGCGGCATTTCAGAAAACGTGCTTATCTCGGCGAGAAAAAGCGATTTCGGCAATAAAATTTAAAACGCGTGTAAAACATAAACCAAACGATGAAATTGGTTATTTCTTCATGTATAATGATCAACTCGATACTCCCTAGCCCCCAACAGCCTTTTTTTTCATAACACTTTAACCAGAGTGACGGGAGAGCGGCATTTCAGAAAACGTGCTTATCTCGGCGAGAAAAAGCGATTTCGGCAATAAAATTTAAAACGCGTGTAAAACATAAACCAAACGATGAAATTGGTAATTTCTTTATGTATAATGATCAACTCGATACTCCCTAGCCCCCAACAGCCTTTTTTTTCATAACACTTTAACCAGAGTGACGGGAGAGCGGCATTTCAGAAAACGTGCTTATCTCGGCGAGAAAAAGCGATTTCGGCAATAAAATTTAAAACGCGTGTAAAACATAAACCAAACGATGAAATTGGTTCTTTCTTCATGTATAATGATCAACTCGATACTCCCTAGCCCCCAACAGCCTTTTTTTTCATAACACTTTAACCAGAGTGACGGGAGAGCGGCATTTCAGAAAACGTGCTTATCTCGGCGAGAAAAAGCGATTTCGGCAATAAAATTTAAAACGCGTGTAAAACATAAACCAAACGATGAAATTGGTTATTTCTTCATGTATAATGATCAACTCGATACTCCCTAGCCCTCAACAGCCTTTTTTTTCAAAACACTTTAACCAGAGTGACGGGAGAGCGGCATTTCAGAAAATGTGCTTATCTCGGCGAGAAAAAGCGATTTCGGCAATAAAATTTAAAACGCGTGTAAAACATAAACCAAACGATGAAATTGGTTATTTCTTCATGTATAATGATCAACTCGATACTCCCTAGCCCCCAACAGCCTTTTTTTTCATAACACTTTAACCAGAGTGACGGGAGAGCGGCATTTCAGAAAACGTGCTTATCTCGGCGAGAAAAAGCGATTTCGGCAATAAAATTTAAAACGCGTGTAAAACATAAACCAAACGATGAAATTGGTTATTTCTTCATGTATAATGATCAACTCGATACTCCCTAGCCCCCAACAGCCTTTTTTTTCATAACACTTTAACCAGAGTGACGGGAGAGCGGCATTTCAGAAAACGTGCTTATCTCGGCGAGAAAAAGCGATTTCGGCAATAAAATTTAAAACGCGTGTAAAACATAAACCAAACGATGAAATTGGTTATTTCTTCATGTATAATGATCAACTCGATACTCCCTAGCCCCCAACAGCCTTTTTTTTCATAACACTTTAACCAGAGTGACGGGAGAGCGGCATTTCAGAAAACGTGCTTATCTCGGCGAGAAAAAGCGATTTCCGTAATAAAATTTAAAACGCGTGTAAAACATAAACCAAACGATGAAATTGGTTATTTCTTCATGTATAATGATCAACTCGATACTCCCTAGCCCCCAACAGCCTTTTTTTTCATAACACTTTAACCAGAGTGACGGGAGAGCGGCATTTCAGAAAACGTGCTTATCTCGGCGAGAAAAAGCGATTTCGGCAATAAAATTTAAAACGCATGTAAAACATAAACCAAACGATGAAATTGGTTATTTCTTCATGTATAATGATCAACTCGATACTCCCTAGCCCCCAACAGCCTTTTTTTTCATAACACTTTAACCAGAGTAACGGGAGAGCGGCATTTCAGAAAACGTGCTTATCTCGGCGAGAAAAAGCGATTTCGGCAATAAAATTTAAAACGCATGTAAAACATAAACCAAACGATGAAATTGGTTATTTCTTCATGTATAATGATCAACTCGATACTCCCTAGCCCCCAACAGCCTTTTTTTTCATAACACTTTAACCAGAGTGACGGGAGAGCGGCATTTCAGAAAACGTGCTTATCTCGGCGAGAAAAAGCGATTTCGGCAATAAAATTTAAAACGCGTGTAAAACATAAACCAAACGATGAAATTGGTTATTTCTTCATGTATAATGATCAACTCGATACTCCCTAGCCCCCAACAGCCTTTTTTTTCATAACACTTTAACCAGAGTGACGGGAGAGCGGCATTTCAGAAAACGTGCTTATCTCGGCGAGAAAAAGCGATTTCGGCAATAAAATTTAAAACGCGTGTAAAACATAAACCAAACAATGAAATTGGTTATTTCTTCATGTATAATGATCAACTCGATACTCCCTAGCCCCCAACAGCCTTTTTTTTCATAACACTTTAACCAGAGTGATGGGAGAGCGGCATTTCAGAAAACGTGCTTATCTCGGCGAGAAAAAGCGATTTCGGCAATAAAATTTAAAACGCGTGTAAAACATAAACCAAACGATGAAATTGGTTATTTCTTCATGTATAATGATCAACTCGATACTCCCTAGCCCCCAACTGCCTTTTTTTTCATAACACTTTAACCAGAGTGACGGGAGAGCGGCATTTCAGAAAACGTGCTTATCTCGGCGAGAAAAAGCGATTTCGGCAATAAAATTTAAAACGCGTGTAAAACATAAACCAAACGATGAAATTGGTTATTTCTTCATGTATAATGATCAACTCGATACTCCCTAGCCCCCAACAGCCTTTTTTTTCATAACACTTTAACCAGAGTGACGGGAGAGCGGCATTTCAGAAAACGTGCTTATCTCGGCGAGAAAAAGCGATTTCGGCAATAAAATTTAAAACGCGTGTAAAACATAAACCAAACGATGAAATTGGTTATTTCTTCATGTATAATGATCAACTCGATACTCCCTAGCCCCCAACAGCCTTTTTTTTCATAACACTTTAACCAGAGTGACGGGAGAGCGGCATTTCAGAAAACGTGCTTATCTCGGCGAGAAAAAGCGATTTCGGCAATAAAATTTAAAACGCGTGTAAAACATAAACCAAACGATGAAATTGGTTATTTCTTCATGTATAATGATCAACTCGATACTCCCTAGCCCCCAACTGCCTTTTTTTTCATAACACTTTAACCAGAGTGACGGGAGAGCGGCATTTCAGAAAACGTGCTTATCTCGGCGAGAAAAAGCGTTCGGCAATAAAATTTAAAACGCGTGTAAAACATAAACCAAACGATGAAATTGGTTATTTCTTCATGTATAATGATCAACTCGATACTCCCTAGCCCCCAACAGCCTTTTTTTTCATAACACTTTAACCAGAGTGACGGGAGAGCGGCATTTCAGAAAACGTGCTTATCTCGGCGAGAAAAAGCGATTTCGGCAATAAAATTTAAAACGCGTGTAAAACATAAACCAAACGATGAAATTGGTTATTTCTTCATGTATAATGATCAACTCGATACTCCCTAGCCCCCAACAGCCTTTTTTTTCATAACACTTTAACCAGAGTGACGGGAGAGCGGCATTTCAGAAAACGTGCTTATCTCGGCGAGAAAAAGCGATTTCGGCAATAAAATTTAAAACGCGTGTAAAACATAAACCAAACGATGAAATTGGTTATTTCTTCATGTATAATGATCAACTCGATACTCCCTAGCCCCCAACAGCCTTTTTTTTCATAACACTTTAACCAGAGTGACGGGAGAGCGGTATTTCAGAAAACGTGCTTATCTCGGCGAGAAAAAGCGATTTCGGCAATAAAATTTAAAACGCGTGTAAAACATAAACCAAACGATGAAATTGGTTATTTCTTCATGTATAATGATCAACTCGATACTCCCTAGCCCCCAACAGCCTTTTTTTTTCATAACACTTTAACCAGAGTGACGGGAGAGCGGCATTTCAGAAAACGTGCTTATCTCGGCGAGAAAAAGCGATTTCGGCAATAAAATTTAAAACGCGTGTAAAACATAAACCAAACGATGAAATTGGTTATTTCTTCATGTATAATGATCAACTCGATACTCCCTAGCCCCCAACAGCCTTTTTTTTCATAACACTTTAACCAGAGTGACGGGAGAGCGGCATTTCAGAAAACGTGCTTATCTCGGCGAGAAAAAGCGATTTCGGCAATAAAATTTAAAACGTGTGTAAAACATAAACCAAACGATGAAATTGGTTATTTCTTCATGTATAATGATCAACTCGATACTCCCTACCCCCCAACAGCCTTTTTTTTCATAACACTTTAACCAGAGTGACGGGAGAGCGGCATTTCAGAAAACGTGCTTATCTCGGCGAGAAAAAGCGATTTCGGCAATAAAATTTAAAACGCGTGTAAAACATAAACCAAACGATGAAATTGGTTATTTCTTCATGTATAATGATCAACTCGATACTCCCTAGCCCCCAACAGCCTTTTTTTTCATAACACTTTAACCAGAGTGACGGGAGAGCGGCATTTCAGAAAACGTGCTTATCTCGGCGAGAAAAAGCGATTTCGGCAATAAAATTTAAAACGCGTGTAAAACATAAACCAAACGATGAAATTGGTTATTTCTTCATGTATAATGATCAACTCGATACTCCCTAGCCCCCAACAGCCTTTTTTTTCATAACACTTTAACCAGAGTGACGGGAGAGCGGCATTTCAGAAAACGTGCTTATCTCGGCGAGAAAAAGCGATTTCGGCAATAAAATTTAAAACGCGTGTAAAACATAAACCAAACGATGAAATTGGTTATTTCTTCATGTATAATGATCAACTCGATACTCCCTAGCCCCCAACAGCCTTTTTTTTCCATAACACTTTAACCAGAGTGACGGGAGAGCGGCATTTCAGAAAACGTGCTTATCTCGGCGAGAAAAAGCGATTTCGGCAATAAAATTTAAAACGCGTGTAAAACATAAACCAAACGATGAAATTGGTTATTTCTTCATGTATAATGATCAACTCGAGTCGAGCTCCAGGGAGAGAGGCTGATTTTTCGCTTTTTGAGGCCGACCGACGAAATGGCGCGGGGCGGACTCAAAAGCTCGCAGAGCCGTAGGCACATAGAAAAGTTTCGCCTTTGGCTGTGAGCTCCAGGGGGAGAGGCTGGTTTTGCGTTATTTCAGGCCGGCTGGAGAACCGGCGCGGGTCGGACGCACAATCCCCGCAGAGCCGTGGGCACTGAAGGAATATAAGAATTTGATCTTGAAATAGTTCATTAGACATCTTGTGCATGAGAGTATGAAACTGCTGAGTGTGTGACAGTGGGAACAAAACAAAATATGTGGTTGGTGCGAGGACGTCTGCGTTCCAGAACAAAAAGATCATCCAGGAGCAGCAACAAGGACGACCCACAGGGCCATCTGATCGATAACAACAATTGGTGACCCTATATGGAAAACTACAACCAGGAGGAGCGAGCAAGTTATTCGGCAGGAGAAGAAAGACCAATGAGAGCAAGCTAAAGTTAACTGCAGTTTACACATAGCCAATAGAATAATGATAGAATGCCTTTGCTGATGTGCCATTTGCATATTGTGTAGTATAACTAATGGCTGGGCAACTCGGATGTAGAGTACGTCTGCTGGTGGCAACAGAGGCGTACAGAGGTGTATTGAGAGGGACCCGAGACCCAGGTGATGTATTAGATTTGTGTGTTAGGAATAAATCCACTCGTGTGTGAAAATGCCGGCTTCCTGATACCTTTCTATTGCAGAACGAGCGCGCATATTGTTGGATGAGTGGCAGTTGGGTAAAGTCACAAATTGGAGTCAGATTAGTAACTCGAGTTCATGTTAAATTAGAAATATATTCCAACAATTTATGGTGACCCCGACGTGATGCATGAGAGGTAAAAGAGTCTGGGACTCTAAAGAAGTCTGGGACTTCGGTAACCACAAGAGTCTGGGACTCTGGGTCTGGGACCCACGTCCACACCAGGTGACGACCTGACAAAGACGCCACACGTCCCACCGTCTTTCCTCTTGGGCCCACAGTGAGACAAGGTAAGCAGATTCCTTTTCAAATTCTGCACATTGACAACACTAAATTATAAGAGGAAGGATGATCGGACCAGTGAAAGTGTGTAGTAGGGTATAAAATCTGGGATTTACCTACTAGAATAGTTTGGAACTATTTGCGGTTACTATACGGTTTAAAATCTGGGATTTACGTATCAGTACAAGTGTGGACTTAGTAGGGTATAAAATCTGGGATTTACCTACTAGAATAGTTTGGAACTATTCGTGGTTACGATACGGTTTAAAATCTGGGATTTACGTATCAGTGTGAAAGCAGTGTGAGTGGGAGTGGGAGTGAGAGTGTGGAATCTAAAATTGTTCTGCGTAAAAAGTGGTTGGGAGACACACGAGTGGATTTAAAGATGGCGGATAAGAGGAAGTGGGATAATGGTCTCGGGTCCCTCCAAATTAAAGGTCCCTCAGGATCCCTCCAAATTAAAGGTCCCTAAGGGTTCCCTTCAAATTAAGGGTCCCTTCAAATTAATGGAATAAAAAGTAAGAAAATTAAGAAGGAAAAAGAACGGTGTCAGAAGTTGTTTCTGAAATTAAAAAAGGATGAATTATTTCATGGAGAAAGAGCAAAATTAATATCCAAGATAGTTTAAAATGTAAAGATTGGAAAATAAGTGAAAGGCAGGATCCTGATCGAAATAAAAATCTAGATAAACGGATCAAACCCATGTAACAGAGTGGGAACCTGGCTGAAAAAAAAAAAAAAGAAACGGAAATTAGCTTAAATGTACAGGAGATATTCGCGTTAAAAGGAAAAGTAAGAGAGAAACACTGAAGTTAAAATTTGCAAAATAAAAGGAAAAGAATTACAAATAGCGTCTAAAAGTAAAATAGAGAATAAATCAGACAAGTAAGATGAGCAAAAAGGTGTTCTTAGTGTGCTCTTTGTGGTCGTTTATGTTGTGCACCAAACGTGTGTGTGCGTGTGTGCGCAGAGGATCCTCATGAATGAGTGTGTGGGTGTGTGTGTGTGTGTGTGTGTGTGTGTGTGTGTGTGTGTGTGTGTGTGTGTGTGTATGTATACGTGTGTGTGAGTGAGATGTGTGTCCTATGGAAGAAATTAGTCATGGAGAATGTTCAGGAGCCTGTTGAGCGATAATAGGGAAGTTGAGAAGTAGACGATGAGTATGTTTAAGTTGGTTGGAGAAACTAAGATGATTGAGGTGTGGCAGTAGAGAAAATAAGATGTGTGGCAGTAGAGACTATAAAGTGTGTGACAGAAAGTGACTAGAAAGGTGGCCTGATAGGATGAGAATAAGAGACAACAAAATGTTGTGTAGAAGACAGTGAAAGATGTTGAATGTGAACATGATGAAGGGGGAACAGTAAAGTAGGCCTGCCCTTTGAGAGGGTGAGATTGAGGAGCGTGCTGCGCTTGCGCGTAGTCGTGGGTCTGTGCTATGCTCGTGTGTGTGGTGGGCCGGCATCATGATTGTTGCAGGAAATGGCCAGCCTGTGAGCAATCAACATTGATGCCGCGTCCCCCCTCGTGTTATGGCTGCAGGTGAGGCAGAGAAAGTGTGAGGTTTTCAGAGAATGTTTGAAGAAGAGTGATGCACATTTGCATGAAGGATAGAAGGCGCTGATGAAAAAAAAAGTATAACCAAAACGTCATCCTCTATGACGTTTGCGCAGCGTTATTTGTTGGTATTGTTTGTGAGCTGTGTCTCTGCTGTTTTTTGTGTTGTCTGTGTGCTGTCAGTGTTATGTGTTAAAAAGATGAAATTGGCTAAAATAGGTAAATAAAAAGAATTTATTAGACTGTAGTCTATCTGATTTGCACCGCAAAACAAAAGCAATTTTGAAAGATGTGTCAAATTAAATGATAATGTAATCGTATGTCGTAATACAACACCTTATATGGGTTCTCTAAGTTATATAAACATACATTTTGTAGAGCTTGTTTGACATGTGCTAAAGAGAATCCATAGGGTTATAATGCCTGATCATAATAGATGCATTCTCAAAATGGATTGAATTGTTTCAAAATTAACACTGAATGCCTTAACAGTGGCAAAAACGTTATGTAAAGAAACAATGACGTTATTGCATGTTAGGTGGCCATCTTGGTTGCCGTTTTGTTAACTTTAACAATATGGTATTTGTGGGAACTCAGAGTCATAATGAATAGGGGAGAGATGAGTTGGCAATTTATATAGAACACTCTCAAAATTATGCTGCATTGTGTTGATTTAAAAAAGATCAATTTGGCCTTTGCAGTGTGATCCGCTGTGTTGCATCTGGCCATGGAGAAAGTATGATGTTTATTTGTGTACTTTGTCAACAACCGATGTAGATGTTAACGAATGAAATTAATATCTTTAAAATGAATGTGGATTGAGACCACAGGTAAACACCCAGGCAGCTACCCTGAAGCTGAGATGATGTTCAGGACGGCGATGCTGAACGGCCTCCCAAATGAGGTGCAAGCGATTATGAGAGTTGATCCGGACATTTTGGTCTGTCCGGAACCGAGATTCAAGAGGCATTTGATACACCATTGCCGCATCTACATGGAAAAAGCAAATAAAGATCAAAAGGAAACTGACGCTCTGGCGACTAGTTTGGTTAAATTACAGTTGGCAAAGTTGCATGGTGAGGCAAAACAAGAAAAGGTTAAACAAAAACAGATGTATCAGACTCCAGTGGGGGCTGGACGGGGCCGAGGCCAAGGGTTCCGTGGTGGATACAGAGGGCGTGGTCGTGGCGCCCCCCTGGGACGAGGGCGGAATTGGTTCGCTCTAGGGACTTGCTTCAACTGTGGGTCCCCTGATCACTGGGCACGAGATTGTAATGGCAACCCACCACCACCAGGGGCGGAGCAGCAGAACCAGCAAGCAGGGCCACCACACCAAAGGGGACCGCAGCAGCCCCGCCCGTGGCCACAGCCGAATCCACAGGGGCAGTATTACCAAGCCGACCCGTGGTACGGCCCGGACGAATAGGGGGGCCTGGGAAGCTCGGGAAGCACTGGTCAGGCAGAGCCAATGCTTCGGTTGACAGTGGCAGACACTCCGGTCCAGATGTTGGTGGACACTGGAGCAACACATTCATCAATCAACATGCCACTGCCAAGTACAGCGTTGTCGAAACGAGTTACAACGTTGGTCGGCTTCTCGGGACGTCCTCAGACTCTGCCCTTTACTCGGCCATTGAAAACGGAAATCACAAACACCGGACAGAAACTATATCATTCATATGTTCATGCAATGGACACACCCATCAACTTGATGGGCAGAGACATGTTGTCAGCATTGAGAGCCCAGATTCTGTGCGGCGAGAAGGGACTTACAGTGACATTTCCTGACGGACAGGTTCTGGAATGCTCCCAGCCTGTGACACCTCAGGGTCAGTGGTTGATGGCACCACTCCCCACAGTACCAGAAACGGCACGAATCTACTGGGCGAGATTGAAACCTGAGACTCCGTTTGGGGGAGGTGTCTACTCCACGTACCTCTTGTGGAAACCGTGGATCCAGGCATTGGCACCGTACCACCCCCCAGTGGATCCATTGCATTGCACTCTATATTATGATAGAGAATCAGATGAGATATATAGAGATGCGTTTGAAGAAATTGAGGGAGATGATTGGACATTACAATCACCATGCATCTTTGTGGGCCCCGAGGGGGTGGCAGCATATGTACAGTTGTCGCCGGAGCAAGAGCAATGGTATCGAATGAGTGAGGAAGGTTTGCCGCACGTGTCACTGGCTGTGTCGCCAGGCCATGAGCCCCGCCAATTGGGGCCCATGGTGAAACGATTAACACAACAACATGACTGGATGATGACTGAGATTCCAGATGTGTGGCATTCGGCCGCAACCAAAAGTTACAGGACAATGGCAAAAATGGTAGATGAGTCAGACCTTGAATTGGTCTTCCTGGACCGCCATCATGGGCGGGAACAGACGGACCATGAGTCTGCACAGGCGATGCTGGATCAAATGCCACAGACCTTGTGGTCACAGGGTCCATTTGATGTTGGTTTTTGTCATACGGTTCAGCCGATCCAATTGGAAGTTGATTGCTCCAGTCCGGTCCGCCGTCCTCAATATCGATGGCCGAAGGAAGCAGCCAAAGGTATGGAGGACACAGGGGCACAGTGTCTGCCAATGGTGGGCTTAAAGGTTGACCGCCTGGACAGGCAGGTCAAGAGAGGGAATGTGACAATGGCGGGAATTGGATCCAAGTCGGACTCGAAAGTGTCTGAACAACGACGACGACGATGCAAATGTTTAACTTTATTGACTATTTTCAGAAGTGATGGAGCGAAAGAAGAACGAGTGATGGTGTATCATTCCTGTAATGGAACGGTATGGTATGAAGCAGAGCAAGATGGTGGTAAGACGCTGAAGCCACAGACACAACAACTACTGCTAAATCTGAGGTATAAACAACCGACACAGGTGAAAGCTTGGGTGACAATTTTCAACTGGACTCAACAATGGCTTGATTTGTTAGATAAATTGGACAATTATCAACCACGGTACCAGGACTGGCCCTTGGTACGCCCACAGGAAAGAAAAAGCCAATTTTTTACGGCAATGTTGCACAACAAAATTTCACCTGCCTAAAGTTAAATGGGACTGGCCCTGGGATTGGAAATATCCAGGAGTCATGGTGTAATGAAAATGTGTCTTTGCCAGCAGGAATCCCTCTAGCTCGTGCTGATGTTTGGCTGTGGTGTGGAGCAAAAGTGTTGTACGATAGGCTTCCCTCCAATGCCTCAGGTAAGTGCGCCCTAGTAACGCTGATCATGCCAATTAGTGTGACAGCATTAGACGTGTCCAGAATAAATTGGGAAGGCGTTGGACGGTGGGGAAGAATCCCCTTCCTTGTGAGGAGGAAAAAGGACATGCAAGAATGGTTGAATGCAGGAGACCCCACGTACATAGATGCAATTGGAGTTCCGAGAGGGGTCCCTGATGAATACAAATTGGTGAATCAAGTGGCGGCAGGATGGGAGAGTATTTTCCTGCTCATTACAGTAAACAAAAATGTGGACCGGATTAATTATGTCCACTACAATGTCCAACGATTGGCGAACTTCACCACCTCGGCACTCCAGGCAGTGCATGAGCAATTAGCAGCCACGTCTCTTATGGCATTCCAAAATAGAATAGGTTTAGATATGGTGTTAGCGGAAAGAGGAGGAGTCTGTGGTATTTTTGGGGATCAGTGCTGTACTCTGATTCCCAACAATACGTCTCCTGACGGTCGGCTCACTAAGGCATTGGAGGGTCTGCGCACGCTAAGTAACAAAATGAAGGAGCACTCAGGTGTGAACACCAGTTGGTACTCTGACTGGTTAAACGTCTGTGGCAAATATAAAAGCTTGATTGCATCAGTACTGGTTTCTATCGCTGTGTTTGCTGCTATTATGGTGTTATGCGGATGTTGCTGTATTCCATGTATCAGATCATTAACTGTTAAGACAATTGAACGCACGTTGGGGCCACTCCCTCCGGGTGGCCAGTACATGATGATCCCTCAGAAGGACCCCCAGGAGGCGGAGAAAGCTGTGGCCCTCCGGGATGTGAGTATGTGAAGGTGGCCTCAGGGACCTGGGGCCATGGGAGGGTATGAAATTTTCTCCTGATTGTCTACTAGAATTAAATTGTTTGCTGATTTTTAGCTTACGGCTAGTGATTTTTAGCTTGTGTTTAACAAGAAAACAAGGTATTCGAGTGATGACCTCAGTGGTCTGAGGTCATGAGAGGGAATGAAGGAATATAAGAATTTGATCTTGAAATAGTTCATTAGACATCTTGTGCATGAGAGTATGAAACTGCTGAGTGTGTGACAGTGGGAACAAAACAAAATATGTGGTTGGTGCGAGGACGTCTGCGTTCCAGAACAAAAAGATCATCCAGGAGCAGCAACAAGGACGACCCACAGGGCCATCTGATCGATAACAACAATTGGTGACCCTATATGGAAAACTACAACCAGGAGGAGCGAGCAAGTTATTCGGCAGGAGAAGAAAGACCAATGAGAGCAAGCTAAAGTTAACTGCAGTTTACACATAGCCAATAGAATAATGATAGAATGCCTTTGCTGATGTGCCATTTGCATATTGTGTAGTATAACTAA